>NC_090647.1:341014176-341263461 GCF_040937935.1 Hyperolius riggenbachi | reverse complement strand
TGTTGATGCTAGAGGCCAGAGGAGAATACGCCGACTGATTCAAGCTGATAGAAGAGCAACGTTGCCTGAAATAACCACTCGTTACAACCAAGGTTAGCAGCAAAGCATTTGTGAAGCCACAACTGCACAACCTTGAGGCGGATGGGGCTACAACAGCAGAAGACCCCACCGGGTACCACTTATCTCCACTACAAATAGGAAAAAGAGGCAACAATTTGTACGAGCTCACCAAAACTGGACAGTTGAAGACTGGAAAATGTTGCCTGGTCTGATGAGTCTCGATAGAGTCAGAATTTGGCGTAAACAGAATGAGAACATGAATCCATCATGCCTTATTACCACTGTGCAGGCTGGTGGTGGTTTGTGTAATGGTGTGGGGGATGTTTTTTTGGCACACTTAGTCTTGCCCCTTAGTACCAATTAGGCATTGTTTAAATGCCACAGGCTACCTGAGCATTGTTTCTGACCATGTCCATCCCTTCATGACCACCATGTACCCATCCTCTAATGGCTACTTCCAGCAGGATAATGCACCATGTCACAAAGCTCGAATCATTCAAATTGGTTTCTTGAACATGACAATGAGTTCACTGTACTATAATGGCCCCCACAGTCACCAGATCTCAACCCACTAGAGCATCTTTGGGATGTGATGGAACGAGAGCTTTGTGCCCTGGATGTGCTTCCCACAAATCTCAATCAACTGCAAGATGCTATCATATCAATATGGCCAACATTTCTAAAGAATGCTTTCAGCACCTTGTTGAATCAATGGCCACGAAGAATTAAGGCAGTTCTGAAGGCGAAAGGGGGTCAAACACCGTATTAGTATGGTGTTTCTAATAATCCTTTAGGTGAGTGTAATATTACTCACAAAGGTGGGTTGCAAAACCATCAACCACAGTAGTTGGAGTTTTTTGTACAATAAATGTTATTTTTTGATATAAATAACGAATCCCTGTCTATTTGATCTTGAGGGAGGTAAGTCCACCACTTCCTCCTTTTAAACTGTTTTTTAGACGTTTTTATCCTATTTTGGCTCCTCTGTTCAAAGATATTCTCAGCAGTATATAGTCCACCCTCAGTGGAGGGGTGTTACCCCATTTTTCTTCCTATCTACAGAGAGCAACTTCTTAAACCTGAGTGGGGTCAGGTCATAATTCTCCCCACCTGTGATTACAGTGGTTGCCTTTGTGGTAACCCTTGTTTGTGAGTATAAATTATCACATTGTGCAATATATTTCTGTGCTTTAAAATACTACACTATATTGGGCTCTCGGTCTACATCTTCTTCTCGTTTACAATCAACCACAGTATGATGCAGGTGAGGAAATCCCATCCTCATTCGGATCTCAAGAAGTCGTCTGCCAGCAGTTAAGTCGCTCCCTTGAAGAATGTGTGGTTAGAATATACAATAGAATAACATTTGTAAAGCGCTTTTCTCCCATAGGACTCAAAGCGCATAGTTGTGTCTCAGATTAACCACTTGAGGACCCACCCTTTACCCCCCCTTAAGGACCAGCGCTGTGTTGAGTGATCTGTGCTGGGTGGGCTCTGCAGCCCCCAGCACAGATCATGTAGCAGGCAGAGAGATCAGATCACCCCCCTTTTTTCCCCACTAGGGGGATGATGTGCTGGGGGGGTCCGATCTCTCCTGCCTGCATGTGGCTGGCGGGGGGGCACCTCAAAGCCCCCCTCCGCGGCGAAATTCCCCCTCCCTCTCCTACCTGCTCCCCCCCCGGAGATCAGGGCTGCACAGGACGCTATCCGTCCTGTGCAGCCAGTGACAGGACGTCCCCTGTCACATGGCGGCGATCCCCGGCCGCTGATTGGCCGGGGATCGCCGATCTGCCTTACGGCGCTGCTGCGCAGCAGCGCCGTACAATGTAAACAAAGCGGATTATTTCCGCTTGTGTTTACATTTAGCCTGCGAGCCGCCATCGGCGGCCCGCAGGCTATTCACGGAGCCCCCCGCCGTGAATTGACAGGAAGCAGCCGCTCGCCCGAGCGGCTGCTTCCTGATTAATCAGCCTGCAGCTGGCGACGCAATACTGCGTCGCTGGTCCTGCATCTGCCACTTTGCCGACGCGCGGTATGAGTGCGCGGTCGGCAAGTGGTTAATACTGGGTTGTGTTACCGAGGAGATAGTCAGATGTTCATGAATGCCAGACTGAAGAGGTAGGTTTTTAGTTTAGACTTAAATGCTTCCAGGGATGGAGCTGTCCTGATTGGGTGTGGCAGGGAGTTCCAAAGTGTAGGGGCAGCATGACAAAAGGCTCTGTCTCCAAAGGTTTTGAGGTGGACTCTGAGGGTGACCATGGTGTTGTGTCCTTTTGATCTAAGATTGTGGGGGGTGTGATGCAGTTGCAACAAGTCCTTCAGGTATCCAGGGCCCAGATTATGCGAGGATTTGAATGTCAGTAAGCCAATCTTAAACAGAATTCTTCATTTTATCGGTAGCCAGTGGAGTGAGCACAGGGTTGGTGTTATGTGGCAATGGCGGGGTTGGCTCGTTAACAGCCTTGCGGCGGCATTCTGTACTAATTGCAGGCGGCATAAGTCTTTCTTATGCAGGCCTGTGTAGAGGACGTTGCAGTAGTCTAACCTTGATGTGACGAAGGCATGAACTAGGGTTGGAAGATCCTCTGAAGGAATTAGGTGTTTAATCCTTGCAATATTCCATAGATGAAAGAAGGAATGTTCCACAACAGCTGAGATTTGATTCCTGAAGCTTAATTTCCCATCAATCAGTACTCCCAGGCTGCGCACACAGTCTGAGTTGTTCAGGTCTGAGCTCCCTATCCTTAGCGGTGTTGGTTGAGACTGGGGCTGCTTTGCTGTTGAGCCCTGGCCCTCGATAACAAGAACCTCAGTTTTGTCAGCATTTAGTTTTAGCCAAAGGACTCTTAACTCGACTGAAAGAGACACTGAAGCGGAAAAAAATATATGATATAATGAATTGGTTGTGTACTATGAATAATTACTAGAAGATTAGCAGCAAAGAAAATATTCTCATATTTTTATTTTCAGGTATATAGTGTTTTTTCTAACATTGCATCATTCTCTAATATGTGCAGATTACACAACACTCAGCATTTAAAATGATTCTTTCAGAGCAGTCTGTGAACTAATGACCTCTCCTCTGGCAGAGAAAAAGTAAATAGTTAACTAACAGTTGAGATAATAAAAGTCAGAAAACAGCCCTCTCCACGACTTTGAAAGTCGTAGAGTTTAATGGCTTTTTTGTATAGAGATAACAACTAGAGTTTCTTAACTCTTCCTGTACTGGAAACAATTAGACTGATGTATCTGATCTTAATGTTTTGTTTCTTAGCTGTACTACACATACAAATCATAATATCATAATTTTTTTCCGCTTCAGTGTCTCTTTAACCCCCCCCCCCCCTCTCACAGTACACTTGGGGGTGGGGATATAGTTGGGAGGTAAGAGGCGCCCCAGAGGAAAGATGACTTGAATGAGTAATAATATGTAAAGAAAAAGGGCTTACCTGAAAGCAGTACACCACTAAAACTAGTAAATTCAATATTCTTTATTAGCACTGGAAACAACGCGTTTCATGGGTCGCTGCCCACTTCATCAGGTTAATACAGTGTCTCTGAAAACAAAGTAATCCATCTGTAGGAGCGCCTGAGGATTATTTCCTTTTTAGAGACACTGTATTAACCCGATAAAGCGGGCAGCGACCCATGAAACTTGTTGTTTCCATTGTTTCCAGGGCTAATAAAGAATATTGAATTTATATGTTTTAGTGGTTTACTTCTTTCAGGTAAGCCCTTTTAGTTTACATATTATTACGCATTCCAGTCATCTTTCCTCTGGGGCACCTCTTACCTCCTAACTAGTGATAACTAATTGCAGCGGTGGTGGCAGTGATACAGGGTAAATACAGCGTAATGATCATATTAGGTGATATTTTCTGGGGAGGGGGAGCAGGGGAAGCACAGTGGAGGGAACACAGAAGGGTAGTGATTACAAAAAAGGGACACACAGGGTCAAAAACTGCAGTCATAGAGGTGCAGTGAAGTACTAAATACAAGGGAATGGCGTGCAGAGGAGTAACTGCAGGAGCAGCAGCACAGAGGTACATTAAGAAGGAAGGGAATTGTAACGATTGTGGAATTCTCTCCGTCGCTGACACTGCGGAAATCCTCCACAAGCGTATAATTTGCGGGAACGCAGCAAAAGGTGCAATGCACCTGTAGAGGGAAATTCCTGTCGGCAGGTGGAGCTGTGGAGTGCAGAGGAACAGCTCCTCTGCCCTGCCACAGACGCAAGACAGGAATTGCACGAAGGGAAGGAACGCAGGGCAAGATAGCCCTGAAAGAGAGAGATCAAAGCGACAGAGGGTATGTGTGTTCACCAATCTAGTCGCCACTCTGCGACGATGGACACACAACCAGGAAGATAAAGTGAGAAGGCAATCGCCGGAGATGGCGGTTGCTAACAGCGACACAAGACTGAATAAGCACAGATGAGGAATGTATGTATGTCCACCAATCTAGCCGCCACCCTGCGACGACAGACACACAACAAAGGAAACCGAGTGAGAACGCAATCGCCTGAGAAGCGATTGCGAATGAGATTAAGCAAAGGGACAGATTGTATGTGTGTGCACCAAACTAGTCGCCAACCTGCGACGATGCACACACAACAGCAGATATGAAGTAGGAACGTAATCGCAGGAGAGGCGATTGCCAGAGGTGACACAAGGCTACAGCAAGGCAGAGCACGAGAGTAGCAAAGGCACAGCAAATCATACAATGAGAAGATAAGGAAAATAACAAACGCTAACTAAACGCGAACACCGCACTCATTCGCAACAGTGCACGCGTTTATGCGCGGTCTCCGTGTGTTAAGCACAACAGAGACAAGCACGCCTAACTAACCACCGACAGACAAACATGAAACAGAGGACGCGAGCGCTTGCTTAACGGTTACCTCACCGAGCCTCCAGCAAGCGTTCGTAGCAGACAAGACAGATACACGAAAACAGGAATAAGTGAGAGAGACGGATCCACAGCACTAGCGCAAGGCGAGTGCGATCCAGACAAGAAAGATTAGATGATATAGCTGGTAGCAACCGCTGCTCCAGCTATACTCCAAGAACAAAGGTCAGAACGACTTCCTGTCGACCACCGCTAGGACAGAACAATCGCAACAGACAAACAAAACAGATATGCAATCCTAACTGCACTAGGGAACCTGCCTAGTGCAGTCCCAGGAATTACTCTAAACTAATCTTTAAACAATGAGCAAGGCTGACACTCCAGGAGTGTTTCACAGGACTAACCCTTATGACCAGCCCAGGTCTGTGATATCACATGGTATTTATAGTACAAACCTCCAGAGGATGTGGCTAGGAAATTTGCATGACCAACGTATGCAAATTCCCTAGCAGCAGCAATCTGCAAAACTGACAAAAGGTCTCTCTTCCAGAGACCTGCAGAATGCAGACCTGAACAGTGGTCAAAAAACTGCCTGTCTGCGCAGGCAGTTGAGCGGATCATTACAGGAATACAGAGAAGCACTGAGCTCAGCACAATTATCAGAAACTGCAACCAGTGGAGACAGGGCCAGAGCAGCAATGTGTGGCACAGCACAATTAACCAACCTGGGTCAGTAGCAACAGGTCTAATGGGGGGTACACACGATGCGTTTTTTTTGGTCGATTTTCCATCCGATCGATTTCTGATTTGATTATCCGATTGATTTCTGATTCGATTATGTTATCTTTTCTTAGCTATTACCTTTCACTTCTATGAGAAATCGATCAGAAAAACAATTGAAAATAAGGTCGGACATGTCGGAAATTATCTATCGAACTATCTATCTAAAGGGGCCCATACACTGGTTAATTTCAGCCATCGATCGATCGATTGATTCTATAGAATCGATCATTCAGAAATCGATTCTATCAATTCTATCAATCGATTGCTTTGCGTCTGCTTTCTACTGATATCAATGGATTTGATCTATCTGACAGGATGGAAAATCTAGGTCGATCTGCTGCTGGTAGCAGATCTATGGCCCGGAGAGTTGCATTGGATCTAATTGTGCAATAATGCATTTAGATAGATTTCCAATAGATTTCATTCTGAAATCTATTGGAAATCTGTTCCTAGTGTGTGGCACACATCAGATAGATTACTGTCAGATTCGACTTGACAGGCATCTGACAGAAATCTATCTAATGGTCGAATCTGCTGCAAATCTATAAGTGTATGGCCACCTTAACACAAAATTGAATGGTGTGTACCTAGCATAATGCTGGGAATACACCATAAAGGACAGTACGGACAAAGTCTGGGACCATTATGAATACACTAGCAGAGACAGTGACTGCATAGGCAGAGATTGGGACCACCAGAAGGAAGCCACATTGACATAGATGGGGATTATAGAAAGTACACTGGTTGACACTGGCAGAGACTTATGCTGGGAATACACAATGAGATTTTTCAATTTACTGTCCGATCTTATTTCCGATCGATTTTCTTATCTTTTCTTATCAATTTCCATTCACTTCTATGAGAAATTGATCAGAAAAACAATCGAAAATAAGATTGGACATGTCGGATGTTATCTATCGAACCATCTATCTGCTGAAAAAACTTAGTGAAATCACAGGCAGTTGAACAAGTCTGTCAGGAGCCACTGTATCCTTACAGGCTTGGCCACCAGTAGCTGAGAACTACAAAGCTGGGGAACACTGGAAAGCAGGGCTACAAGAAAGCTGTGAGGGGAAGGGGGTCCAAGAAATGGAAAGCCATGACACACTACTGGATACACTGGAACCTTTTCATACTATATTTATTGTGTGTGGATGTGGCCTTCACCCCCCTCCCACTCCTGAAAGTCATCTTGGTTAAAGTCATCTCCCAAGCCAACAGTCCATTTTCCCCCAATCCCAGCTGATGGTCACTAGTGGTCCACAAAAACTCCAGTCTGACATTCCTACAATGAATGAATATAGGCTTGATCTTATTATATGTGTGATATGTCCATACAGCTGTATGACAGAGGGCTACAATGTGCACCTTTCAGAGGGGAGGGAAGCAACACCAAATGACCTTCAAATAGACAAAAACATTGACCTGTGTCATGGGTGGGAGTGTGTAACTGATAGCATGAACAATCATTTACATGAACAATCATTTAGAATACATATGTACAATTTGAACTCACATAAAACATACTGGAGAGTAACATACAATATGTCTTAAAAGGTAGGCTTATATTCTGACACAACTTGTGAAAACTACAATGAAGAAACTGAGGTCTTTCCTATGTAAACCTGACCCATAGTTTATTTTTAGCACAAATGAATGGAGAAATACAGCCTGGATGGTTGCTGTGGGCAACACTGTCTCTTTTCATTTACTCCCAATTTTAGAAAGCACTTAGACCCAGCCCTAATCTAAACAAGGATGAATTGGGCTGGGACGTGTATTATTATGCACAATAAAAAGTGTTTAGTGTTCATCTGGCCTTTCCATACAAACATTTACAGTACCCAGTTGAAACGTTCTCATTAAAACCACTAAAATGAACCATCGTAAACATAAAATAACTCCAAAGCATCTCCAAAGATCACACAGTAGTAAACCTTCCCACTGTAGGGATTGAAATGTAGACATGAGGGTATCTACTTCCAATAATTAAAAGACACAACATGGGGAAATGATACTCTTACATAGATGAACGCTGACAAGTACTGCCATAACTTATTGTCTACATCCAATACAAACCTTTCAAAACCAATATCCACATGTGCAATCTCTATGATGTAACACAAACTGCTTTTGTAACTCAACACTACACTCAAACCATATCCATCTATATTAATATTTAATGGCAATACGGTATATACATTTGTGTGGAGCTGCATGCAGAAGCTCTAGAACAGAACATAAATCCATCTTCTGAATACATAAAGCACAGGGCTCCTGTACCATAAAAATCCACAGAATAATACACAAGTTAACCATCAATCTCTGTGCCGCAGTGTCTCCCCTCAATGGTTATTCTCAATCAATGCCTGTCATGGATACAGATGAGAAAGCACTACAGACAAGTTACAAATCCCATATTTCTGAAAATCAAAGGAGAAGAAAAAAATCACCCCAGGTCTTTTCCCAGTGGATTGATAATGCTATATAAGGTAGGTATACTGGTGAGCCTGATTAGAGTGTGGTGTGCTGCTGAGTCACCTATATGCGGCACACACTGCTACACTGGCAGCGCTATTTCATGCAGCGGACAGGCACTGAGCAGCAGAAAGTCCAATAGACACAGAGTGCTAGGCGGCAGCCTGCTGAGTAATGATGCTGCTGGTGCTGATGCTGGCCGATGCAGACTCTGCAGTGTGGATTGCAGCCCAGCTATAAAGCACTTCTGTTCCTTTATTACAGCACACATCTCTGCAGTCTAGCACACTTTCTGTGTGATGTCACGTCCTACTCAAGTTTTATTACCCCAAAATATGTTTTTAAAAGTGAAAATAAAACCACCCAAAGGCGTCTTTTTTACACACTGCATTTACATGTTAAGACGGATAGTAATTTATTGGAGTTGGATCGCATTCAGAAAGCAGATGGGGGAAGGGACAGCAGAGCGCTGATGCTGCACAATTTCTGCACAGCAAAAACTAAGAGAACATTGTAGAGATGTTAGTAGGGAGGGCAAAACCGCAGAGCCAGAACACGCCCAGTCTTATTAACCACTTCAGTGCCAGAGATCTGCAGTGTGGCCCCACCACCCCATCATTAACACCTTCAAAGCCTATGCAGACAAGAGGGGGGAAAAGCCAGGTCGCATCACAAATAACACATGTACTGAGGGGCTGACAACATGCATTCCACAAAACAGCACTAAATCGGTTACTACAGATCACAAGGCAGCTGCTCCATTCTTCTATATGGTTTGATTTCAGTGGGGTTTACCTGTGTATGGAGTTTCTTGTCCTGCCTGTGTCTCTCTCTCTCCCCCGGTTACTGCAACTCTGTCTGCAGTAGTACAGAGACACGCGTGCTCCTTCCTCTCCCCTCCCTCTCTCTCCTTCTCCTAATTCCTATTCCTCCCACGTCTTCCTGCATCCTGCTCCGGATTGGTCAGTCCTGGGCTCCTAATATGCTAAACTCCGAGTCCCAGTGGGATCATCAGTGACCCAGATGGCAACACAAGACAATCATTCACCTTTTTACAGTACAAGTGCTTAGTTCATTTAACACTAGCTATAAAATAAGCATTGCATATAGTATAAATATGTTGCCTCTCCACCACTCTCTCTCCATCTCAGAGATTATCTCCTGCACCTCTCTTCCCTCCTGAATCACTGTCCTCTTCTGCCCTTTGTTTCCATTTCTTTGACGGTCATTCCATCTCTGTCACTGTCCTCTGCAGCCCCCTTTTCATCCCTGTGGCTGTTCTCTGCTGCTCTTTCCATCAGTGTCACCTGCTTCTAACTTTTCATCCCTGTCACTGCCCTCTGCTGCCCTCTTTCCATCCCTGTAACTGTCCTATGCTGCTCTCTTTCCATTGCTTTCCTATGCTGCTCCCTTTCCATCCCTGTCATTGTCCTATGCTGCTTTCTTTCCACCCTTGTTACTGCCTTCTGTTGCTGTTTTTTCCCATCTCTGTCACTGTCCTCTGCTGCTCTCTTTCCATCTCTGTCACTGTCCTATGCAATCTTTGTCACTGTCCTCTGCTGCTCTCTTTCCATCCCTGTCACTGTCCTCTGCTGCTCTCTTTCCATCCCTGTCACTGTCCTCTGCTGCTCTCTTTCCATCTCTGTCACTGTCCTATGCAATCTCTGTCACTGTCCTCTGCTGCTCTCTTTCCATCCCTGTAACTGTCCTCTGCTGCTCTCTTCCCATCTCTGTCACTGTCCTCTGCCATCCCTGTCACTGCCCTCTGCTGCTCTCTTTCCATCTCTGTCACTGTCCTATGCAATCTTTGTCACTGTCCTCTGCTGCTCTCTTTCCATCCCTGTCACTGTCCTCTGCTGCTCTCTTTCCATCTCTGTCACTGTCCTATGCAATCTCTGTCACTGTCCTCTGCTGCTCTCTTTCCATCCCTGTAACTGTCCTATGCAATCTCTGTTACTGTTCTCTGCTGCTCTCTTTCCATCCCCATCACTGCCCTCTCCTGTTCTCTGTCCATCCCTGTCACTGTCCTCTGCTGCTTTCTTTCCATCTCTTTCACTGTCCTCTGCCATCCCTGTCACTGCCCTCTGCTGCTCTCTTTCCATCCCTGTCACTGTCCTCTGCTGCTCTCTTTCCATCTCTGTCACTGTCCTCTGCCATCCCTGTCACTGCCCTCTGCTACTCTCTTTCCATCTCTGCCACTGTCCTCTGCCATACCTGTCACTGCCCTCTGCTGTTCTCTTTCCATCCCTGTCACTGTCCTCTGCTGCTCTCTTTCCATCTCTGTCACTGTCCTCTGCAATCCCTGTCACTGCTCTCTGCTGTTCTCTTTCCATCCCTGTCACTGTCCTCTGCTGCTCTCTTTCCATCTCTGTCACTGTCCTCTGCTATCCCTGTCACTGCTCTCTGCTGTTCTCTTTCCATCCCTGTCACTGTCCTCTGCTATCCCTGTCACTGCCCTCTGCTGCTCTCTTTCCATTTCTGTCACTGCCCTCTCCTGTTCTCTTTCCATCCCTGTCACTGTCCTCTGCTATCCCTGTCACTGCCCTCTGCTGCTCTCTTTCCATTTTTGTCACTGCCCTCTCCTGCTCTCTTTCCATCCCTGTCACTGTCCTCTGCTTCTTTTTTCCCATCCCTACCACTGCCCTTTACTGTTCTCTTTACATCCCTGTCAGTGTCCTGTGCCATCCCTGCCACTGCCCTCTCCTGCTCTCTTTCCATCCCTGCCACTGTCCTCTGCTTCTTTTTTCACATCCCTACCACTGTCTTATGCTGCTCTCTTTACAGTACATCCCTGTCACTGTCTTCTGCTGTTTTTCCCCTCATATCTGTCACTGTCCTCTGCTCTGCTCTTTCTATCCCTGTCACTGCCCTCTGCTGCTTTTTCCCTTCTCTATCACTGCCCTCTCCTTTTTTTTCTCCATCCCAGTAACTGTCCTCTGCTGCTCTCTTTACATATCTGTCACTGTCCTCTGCTGCTCTCCCCCCATCTCTGCTACAGTCCTCTGCTGCTCTATTTCCATCCCTGCTATTGTCCCCTGCTGCTCTCTTTCCATCCCTGTCACTGTCTTCTGTTGCTCTCTTTCCATCCCTGTCACTGTCCTCTGACGCTTTCTTCCCATCACTGTCCTCTGCTGCTCTCTTTCCTTCCTCCGCTGTTCTCTTCTCATCTCTTTTGGGGTTAGGTGTTAGGCACCAGGGGGTTAGGTATCGGTAGAGGGAGGCTTAAGGGTTAGGTATCAGTAGAGGGAGGGTTAAGGGTTAGGTGGTATAAGTAGATGGAGGGTTAAGGTTTAGGCATCGGTAAAGGGGGGGTTCTGCGTGATAGTATTGTTAAGTTAGGTCATATTAAAATATTGCTAAAGATTACTGATATTTTACTATTGGAATTAAAGTGAACCTTTACCCTGATAAAAAAAAAAGTTTCACTTAGCTGGGGTTTCCCCAAGCCCTTCGCAGCCATCCTGTGCCCTTGGCGGTCCTCGACTATCCTCCGGTGCCCCGTCGCGGGTTAGTTTCGTTTTCCCTGGCCACGTGCATCCTTGTACTCATTACCATCATCAAGCACATCCTGCGCAGGAGGTGCTTGAGATGGTAAAGCATACAAGGATGCGCGTGGCCACTGGCCAATGAAGCTAACCCGCGCGGGGCACTGGAGGATAGTTGAGGACCGGCGAGGGTACAGGACAGCTGCAGGGTGCTTGGGGAAGCCCCAGATAAGTGCATTTTTTTAATCAGGTTTAAGGTTCCCTTTAAAGAGAACATATACTGAGAAGGATATGGATGTTTCCTTTTAAACAATACCGGTTGCTTGACTCTCCTGCTGATCAATTTGCTGCAGTAGTATCTGGATCTCACACCTGAAACAAGCATGCAGCTAATCCAGTCTGACTTCAGTCAGAGCACCTGATCTGCATGCTTGTTGAGGGGCTGTGGATAAAAGTATTAGAAACACAGGATTAGCAGGAGAGTCAGGCAACTGGTATTATTTTAATAGGAAAAATCCATATCCTTCTCAGTTTAGGTTCCCTTTAACTATTATAATATCGCTAATTTTGCTAATATTCTACTAGCGACAATCTCCTGTATATTTTTTTCCTGGCCCCTTTATTACATTTACTCCTGCCATTTCCACTTAGACAACATGTCCAAGATCTGTCCCTTCCTGACGCCCTAACACTGATAAACTCATCCACATCATCATCAACATCTCTTGCCTTCTGCATCACCCTCTTGTCATGTCACCCTCTGAACCACATAGCCCCCGATAATTCATCATGCATATAGCAGCCAGGCTCGTCATCTACTCCTCCCACCACTCTATCTCTATGACTCCCCTATGCAAATCCATGCACTGGCTCCTAATCCACTTCAGAATAAGCTTTAAGATCCTTTGCTTGGCCTTCAAATCTATACACAAGTCATGCCTGACCTACATCTCTAATGCTGGGCATACACGGGTCGATACTTGTTATCAATCGAGCCGATGATGGCTCGATTGATAATTTCCGACAGGTCCGATTGCCCGCCTTATCGATTCCGCGCTCAATACCGGCGGGCAGGACAAAAGAAAAAACTAAGCGCTGATAAGGAAGTGCCCGCGGGGACGAGCGGGAATTGATCCGGGGGGACGCGTCGGCATCGAACCGCGCACTCGATTCCGGCGCATAATCTACCCGTGTATTACCAGCATAACCTGGTCTTCAGATACACACCTTGCCACCTACACTGCTCCGCCAAAGACCTCCTCCTAACTGCCCCACTGATCTTGCACTCCCATGCATGACTACAGAACTTCATTAGAGCCACAACCCTTCCTGTGGGACTCTCTGCTACTGCCCTTATTATTATTATTATTATTATTTAGTATTTATATAGCGCCGACATATTACGCAGCGCTGTACAATGTATATATATATCTTGTCACTAACTGTCCCTCAAAGGAGCTCACAATCTAATCCCTACCATTGCCATATGTCTATATTATGTAGTGTAAGTACTGTAGTCTAGGGCCAATTTTTTTTTTTTTTTCAGGGGAGCCAATTAACTTATCTGTATGTTTTTGGAATGTGGGAGGAAACCGGAGTGCCCGGAGGAAACCCACGCAGACACGGAGAGAACATACAAACTCTTTGCAGATAGTGCCCTGGCTGGGATTCGAACCAGGGACCCAGTGCTGCAAGGCGAGAGAGCTAACCACTAAGCCACCGTGCTGCCCTTAGACTTGTCCTTTCCTTCAGCACCTTCAAACAAGCCCTCAAAACTCACCTCTTCAAGAAGGCATACCACGCCAATGCCCTAACTACGTTGAGAACCCCTCAATGCAGCCCCCTCCTATCGTGTCACCACCTCCTCCCTTTGGATTGTAAGTCATTGGCAGGGCCCTTTCTCCTTGTGTATCCTACTTGATCATACACCCAACCCACAGAGTTATATTAAGTTGAATTACTGGGACCACTACCCCAGTGCATGATTTGCCATCCTATATGCTACTGCTTATTATTGCCTTGTATAAGCTGTGTTGTCTGTCATGCCCATTATCATTGTATATAACCTTACTTATTGTGGTTTCAGGATAAACAAAGAGGGTCACTGCTGCCTATAGCTGTCAGTTAATAGATAAGGTGAGTCCTTTCTGGGGGGCATTTCCCATTGCTATACAGAGGAACTGTGAGTATGTCTTTGGTTCTTTGTTTAGTGTCATGTCATTTCCTTTCATATTGATCTGCCTGGCTAACTGTTAACAAAACATCTGATCACTCCAGATAGCTTTCTCTATTTTGATACAATAAAATCCATTTATGGTAAACCTCAAGGGACCTGGCCAAGTAGTTTAGTATACCAGAATTTGTCATACATTGTATATTTATACAGGCGCAAAGCCTGGACCTGGGGACTGAGTTACTATGGGTAGAAGTTCACTGTATTAGGCCTCTTGCACACTGCAAGTGATTCCGATTCAGATTCCGCTTTTTAATTAGTTTTTACATCCGATTCAAATTCCGATTTGCAGTGTGCAGGGAACAAACTGCAAATCGGAATCTGAATCGGATGTAAAAACTGATTAAAAAGCGGAATCTGAATCTGAATCACTTGCAGTGTGCAAGAGGCCTTAGAGTTCACTTTTATGAGATTCTACTGCATTTTCAAAACAGCTTTTTTTCCATTGGTTTGTCTGTTTATAGCATATTTATACAAACAATGGTAATGATTGCCTATTATCAAAAGCCTCAGATGAAGTATCCATGGGCCATGAGATCCACATCATGCTTTTTTGTTTACAGCTGAGTGTTCTGTGATTATTTTGTTAGACCGAGTACTGTAATTAACTCATAATATGGGGGCTTGTCAATTTCAACAGATTGTACATGACTCTTGGATTTCTCCATTCTTATTAATTCTGTAAAATACTTTGCGACTAAGTCAGAAGAATTCCCACCCCAACAGCTCCAAAATTTAAGGCACCTTTTTGCTCAATAAATTACAATAGTTTGGCTGTTTATACATATTGATTGTGGTAGTTCTACACCAAATAAGATTCAGCTTAGAAACAGTATACATACCAGTCAACCTTCTGCAGAAAATATTATTAAAGGACCACTATCGTGAAAACTGTAACATTTAAATACATGTAAACAAATACAAAGTACATTTCTTTCCAGAGTAAAATAAGCCATAAATTACTTTTCTCTTATGTTGCTGTCACTTACAGTAGGTAGTGGAAATCTGACAGAACTAACAGGTCTTAGACTAGCCCATCTCCTCATGGATTCTCAGGATTTTCCTTATTTTCAAAAGTACTTTGTGAATGGCAGTTGCTCCATCCAACTGCCAAAAAGTGTGCAAAGAGTAGTGTTGGGCGAACAGTGTTCGCCACTGTTCGGGTTCTGCAGAACATCACCCTGTTCGGGTGATGTTCGAGTTCGGCCGAACACCTGATGGTGTTCGGCCTTTTAAGTTCGGGTTCGCCCCGAACTTCTGTATGCCCCCGAACAGGGCCGAACAGGGCCCCTGTTCGGGCGAACAGGGCCCTGTTCGGCCGAACAGGCCGCAATACGGCCCCCCTATGGGGTCGCAGGCATAAGGGGGGAGCATGCTCCGATCGCGGGGGGGGTCGGAAATTCCCCCCACCCCCTCCGCTAGCGCTCCCCCCTCTGCCCGCTTCCCCATAAAAAAAGTTTAAATCAAGTTCAATAGTAGTGTACCTGGGCTGGTGGCATTGGCTGGCAGTGGAGTGAGGAGGAGGAGGAGTCCGAGTAGCAGAGTGACGTTGAGGCCGGGCAGCGGGCGGTTCAGCGCTAGTACCCTTGTGGTACTTCCGCCCTTTCTCTGACCTCACGTCCTCTGCATACGAGGGTACGCATCACGCGTACCCTCGTATGCGTCATCACGCAGAGGACGTGAGGTCAGAGAAAGGGCGGAAGTACCACAAGGGTACTAGCGCTGAACCGCCCGCTGCCCGGCCTCAACGTCACTCTGCTATTCGGACTCCTCCTCCTCCTCACTCCACTGCCAGCCAATGCCACCAGCCCAGGTACTATTGAACTTGATTTAAACTTTTTGTATGGGGAAGCGGGCAGAGGGGGGAGCGCTAGCGGAGGGGGTGGGGGGAATTTCCGACCCCCCCCCGCGACCGGGGCATGCTCCCCCCTTATGCCTGCGACCCCATAGGGCCCCCAAAATGGGCATGTTCGGGGGTCCCATTGACTCCCATTGAGTTCGGCGTTCGGGCCGAACATGCCGAACATCTGGCCCATGTTCGGCCTGTTCGGCCCGAACCCGAACATCCAGGTGTTCGCCCAACACTAGCAAAGAGCAGGGAGGCTGACCAGCATCAGCGTATTAATCCCTTTCAGGGAATGTCTTTATAAAGAATAAAGGCCATGCTGAGAATCCTCCATGTAAGATGGACTAGTCCAAAACCTGTCGGTTCTGTCAAATTTCTACAACCTAATGTAGGTAACAGCAATGTAGGAGAAAAGTCATTTATGGCTCATTTTACTTTGGAAGAAACGAACGTCTTTTTTGTATGTGTTTATATGTATTTTAATTTAATTTTCAATTTTTCACAACAGTGGTCCTTTAATTTTGTTTAAATTATTTTATTATTGAAGGAGATCATGTAAATAAATGACCACAAACACAGAAAAGGTGTGTGACCCAACATCATTTGCAGCATGGGACAAGGGAGGTTCGGGCAGGAGGAAAGTTGCAGAGCACCTGGGAAAGGTAGAAGCATGGTCAAAAGGAGGACCTCTGCCACGTGGGCATTCTTTAAAACCTTGACTGATGACCAGATCACAGTCACCTGCTACATTATTGCTATGTGGCACAGCATTTTCTATCTTGGATGAATAACTGATCTTTTATGTTGCATGCCACACTTTATAAATAAAATGTCTTTTTGAAAAATTATTGGAGGACTTTCAATGGTTTTTAAGTATTACTATCTTATTATCCCATACAGCCTTATCAATCCCTGCCATGTACTGATGAGGGCCAAAAGCCAGAAACATTGAATTATTGCAAATTTCCTTCTGTTTTAATAAGGCAAATTTCACCAAGTATTATTAGTAGGAGGGTTTATCGGTCTCTTTTATCCCCTATACATTCCTAGTGGTTTGGGTCACACCGAGCTGCTTGGTTACTCTGTTGTACTGGTCCAAGCCCTATCTCATAGAGCCGTACCAATCCCTGCCATGTACTGATGAGGGCCAAAAGCCCGAAACAGACTGTCTACATGTGGGGTTGGTGTGACTGCATAATATTTAAAGCTATAGGCTTGCTATACACCAGCAGTTCTGGATGCTTGTCTGGCTTACATGGGTGAAAAGAGATAGTTTGCATATTCAGTAGTGGTGCATTGTGGGTAACCACAAATGTGCGCTTATAGCTGAATTTTTGCAAATTTCCATTCTGTTTTAAGAAGGCAAATGTCACCAAGCATCGCTTATCAGTAGGAGGGCTTTTCTGTCTCTTTTATCCCCCTATACATTTCTAGTGGTTTGGGTCACCCCAAGCTGCTTGGTTACTCTGCTGTACTGGTCCAAGCCCAATCCAGATCAATCCCTGCCATGTACTGACGAGGGCCAAAAGCCAGAAACAGGCTGTCTACATGTGGGGTTGGTGTGGCTGTGTAATATTTAAGGCTATAGGCTTGCTATATACCAGCGGTTCTGGATGCTTGTCTGGCTTACAGGGGCAAAAAGAGATAATTTGCATATTCAGTAGTGGTGCATTGTGGGTAACCACAAATGTTCACTTATACTAGCTGAATTTTTGCAAATTTCCTTTTGTTTTAAGAAGGCAAATTTCACCAAACATTGCTTATTAGTAGAACTTTTTGTTCTCTTTTATCCCCCTATACATTCCTATCGGTTTGGGTCACCCCAAGCTGCTTGGTTACTGCTTGGTCACTCTGTCTTATTACAAATAGTGAAGACAGGGGTGTGTTGATCACCCCCAGGAATACACTGGGAAAAAAAAAAAGTTTCCCAGCCTCACTGAACTTCCTGTAAGCGTCCTTCCGACGCTTACAGGTTGCATAAACAAAAAATTACTGTGGCCATCTTGAGGCCAAATAGTAAAACTACACCCAAAAGCATTTTTCATATACATATATATAGTTTTACACTATAAATTAACTCATTACCTCCCACACTCCCCAATTTTTTATTTTTTTTTGTAATAAAAAAAAAATTACAATAAAAAAATACATAAATAGTTACCTTAGGGACTGAACTCTTTAAATATTTATGTCAAGAGGGTATAACACTGCTACTTAATAAACTATGGGCTTGTAATTAGGGATGGACGCAAAACTGAAAAAAATGCACCTTTATTTCCAAATAAAATATTGGCGCCAAACATTGTAATAGGGACATAATTTAAATGGTGTAATAACCGGGACAAATGGGCAAATAAATGTAATGGAATTTAATTACAGTAGCATGCATTATTTAAAAACTATAATGGCCGAAAACTGAAAAATAATGATTTTTTTCCCCCACATTTTTTCCTATTTTTCCATTAAAACACATTTAAAATAAAATAATTCTTGGCATAATGTCCCACCTAAAGAAAGTCTAATTGGTGGCTAAAAAAATAAGATATAGTTCATTTCATTGCGATAATTAATAATGCAGTTATAGACGAATGAATGGAAGGAGCGCTGAAAGGTGAAAATTGCTCTGGTGTTTCAGGGGTAAAACCCCTCAGTTGTGAAGTGGTTAAACTACAATGGCTGAAAGCTGAGAAATGGTGAATATTTGCAATTTTTTGCTTCTTCATTCCTGTAAAATGCATTTATAATAAAAATAATTCTTAGCAAAAAGTACTACCCAAAGAAAGCCTAGTTTGTCTCACAAAAAAATAATATATAGATCGTTTCAGTGTGATATGTAGTCATAAAGTTATTGGTGAATTAATGGGAGGAGTGTTATGTGAAAATTGCTCTGGTCTTGAAAAACCTGTGGTAGGGAAGCAGTGTTGCCAACTCATCCCTTTAATTACTGACACATATGAATTATACAGGTTTTGTGGCTAGGTAGATGCAGTTAAGGCACTGATTATGTGCAAATAGTGCCAGAAGCTGTATAACTTAGATGTGTCAGTAATTAAAGGGATAAGTTGGCAACACTGTAGGGAAGTGGTTAATGACTGAAATCCATAACCATTGTGCCAGTTCTAAAAAGAAGCAAGGACAACCTATCATAATGACTACCCATCAGTTGCTCTCTCCCTTGTCTTCACCAAGTGTTTGAACAACTGGTAACCATGCACATCAAAGTCTCCTTCCCAGGCAATCTAGATCCACACCATTTTGCCTACTGGACAAATAGACTGACCATGTACGCCATTTGTGAAGCTCTGTATGCTACCCTCTCACACCTGGAAAAGCTCAACCCCTATGTTGGGATGCTCGTTGTTGGCTACAGCTTGGCATTTAACCCCATTGTACCAAGCCAGTTGATCAACAAACTTTATTCACTATGACTTGCTCTCTCCATATGTAACTTGTTATTGGACTTTCTTACCAATCGCCCTCAAGCTGTCAGTGCCACTAGACTGTGTATTAAGTCCTTCTTTTGCATGCTTTTCACCCATTACTGTAAACCTATCCAAATAAACAAATGTATTTGATAAATTTGCCGATGATACAACTGTTATTTGGGAAGAAATTAGGAACCTGACTGCATGGTGTGACAATAACAACCTGTTGTTAAATACAAAAAAGTTCAAAGCAATTATTCTGGACTTTAGGAACACCAAAAAGACTTATCACAAACTGATTATGATCAATGCAGAGGCTTTGGAGAGAGTTTCCAGCTTTAAGTTTCTGGGAGTCACCATCGCAGAGGATCTGTCCCAGACTTACAACACCACAACTGTAATTGGCAAAGCACAACAACTCTATTTTTCGAGAAAGCTAAGGGGCACTAACCTCCCTAAGAAGCTGCTGGTTAATTGCTACATTTGCACTATAGAAAAGGTCTTGACCAACTGCATGACAGCCTGGTACAACAGCTGTATCAAGGCTGGTAAAGAAGCCTTGCAGTGGGCCATAAAAACAGCAGAGGTTATTATCGGCACTGAACTACCATTGTTCGAACTGTTGTATAAAGGCCCACTACGTGATTTCCCGATGATTTTTCCAATAACCGGCAATTTTTTGAGCAACGAGCGAGTGTTTCCACGATCTCGTGACACTTAGCAACGCACAGCTATAGCGACCATCACGGCAGATCGGATCTAAAGGATCCCTGACGACTCTGCACAAGTACCTCGATCTCTTGACTTCCTGTTCACACCCATCTCGTAGTATTGCGTGACTTCGCGCATATTCACCATCCACTAGATGGAATCATAGAACGCTAATCGTCAGGGGACGTCCCTAGATCCATGTTACTCTGTTGGGTGGTGAGTATTTAGCTTAAGACTTGCTGTAGGAAAAGGGCCAAAAACATTATCAAGGATAACACTCATCCTGGAAACTGTTTTGTTTGATCTCCTGCCAATAGGGTAGACATTTTAGGTCCATCCGCATATGCACAAAGGTAGAAAAAAAGAGTTCCCATCTGCCATAAACTTTCTGAACTCTGAATCTTCTCTGAGATAATTTTTTTGTTCTAAAAAGGCTTTATTCAGTCACAGACAAAAAAATCACACAGAAAATACAATAATCCACAATATCAGTTATATCAGTACAACATTTAGAAAGTACAAACATCCAAAGTATAAAAGGTTGCAGGCAAATAGACAAATAGCACAATTCCGTAAGTAACGATACTTGCAAACATTGATGGCGTCCCCAAATTAGCCAGAAATATGGGCCATAGGCACCAGGGTCCTCAAAGCTACTTGATCACAATAGTCCGACCAAATACTCCAAATAAAATTAAACTTATCAAGATTATCTAAGGAGGCATAAAACAATCTATCAGAGAGTTTGATTGTATTGAGACAATTTGTAACCATTGCAATGTGGAGATCCACCGATTTCCATTTAGAAGCAATTGCCCACAAGGCAGCCAGCAAGAGATACTTACCGTATATAATTTCTGATACACCTTAGGCACTTTAGAATTAGAGGAAAACAATAAGGCATGCTTTCTTGCAATTGTAAAAGCAACAGGAAATTAGGTTGCGGCAAGACTTTTCCAATCTGACCAGTTTTCCAATCCCATAAAATATGGGAGAGAGTCTCCATAGCTCCACAACCCCTAAAACATAGAGGTGAGGAGGAAGGGAATAATTTATGCAATTTCACAGGCATATAGTACCACTTACTTATAAGCTTGATGAAGTTATCCTTTAGGATATTAGACAAAGAAACAGATGCAACATTAGTCCAGATTTTTTCATGTCAATCACCTCCCTAAGTTCCTGTTCCTATTTTTTCATATACAATGCCTTGGTGCCTGCCCCAATATTAGCTATTAAGTGATAAATAGCCGAGATTGAGCCCCTTCCTAGACCCTCGTCATATATCTAGCCTCAGGAAAGGCCAAAGGGGACTGAGGGATGGGATTAAACAAAGAGAGAAAATAGTATCTAATTTGACAGTATCTAATTTGACAGAATGCGTAAATCTAAAATGGAAAAAAGAGGTGAATATATCTGCGATCCAAAACTTATTGGACGTGATAAGGCATTGACTCTTCCACCAACTAAAAAATTGTGGATTATCAAATGCTGCAGGAAAATCCAAATTGCTCAAAAAAGATATTCTTGAAAAAATATCGGGGGCTAGTTTAGTTGAAAAGAAACTTGAGCATACACGTCTTTAAGCAGTGGGCCACTATTTTATTAAGCAATAAAAGGTTTGGAATAATCCCCCTTTTCGGGGATGCTATAAGAGAGGGAAGATGAAAGGGCTCAATTGAATCGGCTTCAAACTGACACCAAAGTGGGGGATCAGTAGCTGCCCCCCAATCTAAGATCTGGAAAAGGCGGGTGGCATCATAATAGCCCCAGAATTTAGCCAATCCAATGTCCCCAGAAAACTTGTGTCTGTATAGGACATTAGATCTGATCCTAAAAGGTTTGCCATCCCAAACAAATTTAATAAACTGGATCTGCATAGGGACAAGTTGCTTCTTGGAAAGCAGCACCGGCAGAGACTGAAAATAATACAGCAATTTTGGCAAAAGGACCATGTTACATGCAACATTTCTACCTAACCAGCTAATTTTACACCCAGACCAGTCCTTCAGAAATTTAAGAAGGCTATCAAACAAAGGGGGGTAATTGCCATCATAAAGTTTACTGAATGTCGGGGTTAAGCAAGTGTCTTAGTGTTTACATTTCTGAAATTGCTATTTAAAATCAAAATTAGCCTTCAAAAGCTTGACAGCTTTTCTAGGCATCACAGTTGATTTGGCAGTATTTGCACCCAATCCCAAGAACTGAGCAAACAATTCCAGTAAAGGGAGCAAGATGGGGAGAGAAGTAACAGGTTGCGATAAAAACAAAAGAACATTGTCTGCATACAGAGGCAACTTATATCTGTCGTCTCCATAGCCATGAATGTCAGCATGTTGACGTATAGCAGCCGCAAATGGGGACAAACTGCTCCTGCCATAAGAGGCATTAGAAACTACATTTAGGTCTCGCGCAAGGCGCATAACAGTTCAATAATGTAGTTTGCTTCACTTGAAAAAATACCCCTTAATACCAAAAATGTACCCTCCGGGTCCTTATATAATTCCTGAAGATCAAAGGAAACCTTATTATGCAAAAATATAGAACCCCCCCCCCTAGCCTTTTTAGTAAAAGTACAACGGTAATGGCGACTGTAAGATTTATAAAGAAATAATGGATGCTTATCCCAAATAAAATGAGTTTATTGTATAAATATCATAGACAATCCCATATGTTTATAACAAGAAAAGGCATTTTGTCTCTTACAAGGCTCGTGAAAGCTCTGAACATTATGTGTAACTATCTTAGCCATTATACAAATAGTCAAACACAGGGTCACTAATGACCAGCCCTTTGAGTATCAATATAGGAGTATTTGGCTCCACATTATTGGACCTAATGGTCAGTAAAAGAAACACAACTTTAATCGTGCCTAACAAGATTCACAAATTAATGTATAAAACCTCTAGTGTGGAGGTCTTGGCTTATCCCCCACAATAAGACATCTAATGTGGTGTAGCTATTCCACATAAAGGTTTAGAACCCTGCTGGTATAGGAGATGGTTGTAGCCACTAGCATTCAATCAGCTGTCATGTAGACTGCTAGCAGATGCTGCCTGTAGTCAGTACAGACCATCACCTACATATACATATCAGGAGGACATATAGAGGAGTGATAGTGCTATTTACACAGTGATTGTACAATGATCTTTAACATGTTTCACCCTACGGCTTTTTCAAAAAGTGCTATACATATATACAATGAGCATAGTGCACCCCCCACCAGCAAAATGTCCCCCAGCAAATAGCCCAAGTCAGAGCTGAGGCACTGTTTGCAGTGCAGGTTTAAATAGACTGAGAGAGAGGACAAGCACACCCACAGGGCCTGGCTACATGCATTAACCATTTCTATTCAGGTACACATCAGGGTTCTGATGTGTGTGAAGTGATGCGTATCTATGCGTCCTGCAGCCGGCGAGCCTATAAGCTATGAATGTCGACTGCACCTGCGACACATCACAAAGTCAGCTGTAGAGACATACCAAAAGGAGGGGGGGGGGGGGGGTTACAACAACCCATGTTATTAGGCCTAGCGCTGTTAGTCCGTATAAGACTGTGCTTCAATCCATATGCAAAGTGACAAATAAACGCATGATATGTATCAAACGTATATTCGATTGCTCATCTGAGCACTGCAATGCTGGCATTGCATCCATGCATTACATGCACTTTGGAAATTCAGCATCAGAGCCTCCACATAGATAAGTAGCAGTAACAATTATACACTTGCACCTTGTATCTTAGGGTAGAAGTCACATTGTGACTGACATGACATAACACATCATCTCGAATGATGTCTATCGATTTCCAGGTGAGTATATAGAGTGTATCTAAAAGTCTCAACCACTGTGCATTATGTCATTCTGATAGGTGCATAAGGGGATTAGTATCTCAGCATATGCATACGATTGTATCTATCAATCTGCCTACCTTGTTCCCATAGACTGCCAATCTACATCATTCGATCGGTTACATCCATGCACTATATATACTCTGGAAACTTGACATCAAAGCCTCAACATGAATAGATGGTATTTACATTTGTGCAATTGCACCATACACATTGGGATAGAGCTCCCATTGTGACTAACATGAAGAGGAAACACATCACCTCAAGTGGCGTATATCGATTGCCAGATGGGTATATGAGTAGTATCAAGGGTCTCAGCCTCTGTGCATTATGTCAGATAGGTGCATAAAAGGGATTAGCATCTCAGCAAGTGCACACAATTGTATCAATCAGTCTACCTCCCTTACTCCCATAGACAGCCAATCTCCATCTCTCGTTGGTTACTCTATATATGGAGATCTCAGTTGCTCATGGATTGAATTTATACTTGCTCAATTGCCCGATTTATTACTGTTAGTAGATAAGTGTGAACCAGTCAGAGGAAACAAGCCAGATTGAAATCCTCATTCAGTCCGTTTGGAGCAATCGAGTCAAGACGAAAAATCCACCTCGACTCGATTTGGGTTAATTTTTTGTCGAGGTTACCCCCCCTAATGCTTCTTTTCCATTCCTGAATCCCCCAGAACATGATGTCGAACCTGGATTTTGGGTGTACCTGATTCATGTGTCGTGCAATCGGTGTGTCGTTCCTGTGTTTTATGTCGCCAATGTGTTCTAATACTCGCTCCTTGAGTGCTCTCGTGGTTTTACCCACATACAAAAGTTCACATTTGCACTTAGCCGCATATACGACCCCCTTTGTATTGCATGTGATAAATGAGCGAATGTCAAAAACCCTACCGTTTACTGGGGAGACAAATTGTTTGATTGTGGGCATATATTTGCATGCTTTGCACTTCCCACAATGGAACGATCCTTGTGGTTTAGTAGGTAACCAGGTGCTTTTGTGTTGTTCTGGATTCTTGGAAAACGCGCTGTGGACAAGAATGTCCCTCAGGTTGGATGCCCTTCTATATGTTATTAAGGGTCTTGAGGGTAAAATACTAGCTAGATCTTTATCTTTTTTTAATATTGGCCAGTAATGCTCGACAATTTGAAAGACTGAATGGGACTGTTCAGTGAACGTGCCCACCAATCGTGGTGGCATACGTTTAGATGTCTGTGTGTCATGATTGTTAGCCATATCTGTGACTTCAATCGGAGTATTAGCCAGTGTTTGTTGACGCGGGGTATGTTTAGCCCGCAGATATGCCTTTTGTATAACTTCATCTGGGAAGCCTCTGTATCTAAATCTGTCATTCAAAAGTTTACATTCTTTTTCGAACGATTCCTCACTCGAGCAATTTCTCCGCGCTCTGAGGAATTGTCCTATCGGTATGCTCCTGCGCAGCGATCTTGGGTGTGAGCTATCCCATTTTAGTAATGAGTTTGTTGCAGTAGGTTTGCGAAATATTTCTGTCTCTATTTCGCCCTGTTTCCCAATCTTGATTGTGAGATCAAGGAAATTGATGTGTGTATTGCTCACTTCATATGTGAATTTCATTCCAATCTCATTCATATTCAATATAGTTACAAAATCAACAAACAGTTCTTGTGTGCCCTCCCAAAGGATTACAATATCATCAATAAATCTCCCCCAATATGCGATGTGTGCTGTATAAAATTCCAGATCGTTGGAGAAGACGATAGTGTCCTCCCACCAGCCCAGGAACAGATTAGCGTATGAGGGGGCACAAGCCGTCCCCATAGCACTGCCCCTGAGCTGGTGGTACGTCCTCCCTCCAAACCAAAAGATATTATGTGTCAAAATAAATCGTAATAGATGGAGGAGAGTGACATTGTGTTGTTCAAGGTGATTACCCCTTGTTGACAAAAAATATTGTACCGCTTTGAGTCCCAAATCATGTTGTATGTTGCTATACAGCGATTCCACGTCAATACTGGCCAGCAAGGTGTTTGGTGTTACTGTTATACCTTGTAGTCGCGTCAGAACATCCTTTGTATCTTTAAGATACGATGGGAGAGATTCAACAAAGGGGCGAAGAAATTTGTCCACATATTGGCTCACCTGATCGGTCAGGCTCTCACGTCCTGATACGATTGGTCGTCCTGGTGGTGGAAATTTCTCTTTGTGTATTTTAGGAAGGGCATAAAATACCGCCATTACCGGGTGTTCCGTGGATTTTTTCAGGATCTCAAAATCCTCTGCATCTAGCCCCCCACTATCCAATCTGGACTTTAATAAGGTCTGCAGCTCTGTCTGATGTTCATATAAAGGGTTGCGAGGTAGTTTGCTATATTGTTGTTCATCCCCCAGCAGGCACATGCACATTTGTTCATACATGGTTCTGTCCATCAAAACTATATTTCCCCCCTGATCAGCGGGTTTAATCACAAGTTGTTCATTTTTTCTGAGGAGATCTAGGGCTTTTCTTTCCTTGCTACTAAGATTATCATGTAGCGGTCCTGCAAAGGTGTCTGACTCAAGTCTCCTCAGTGCCCTTGTCACCATCTCCACAAATGCACTGATCTGAGGATACTGAGTAAGAGAGGGACAGAACATACTTTTTTTCTTTTGTCCACTAGGTGGTGCTAAGTCTGTAGTGCCTTCAACATTCTCTCTCAGGAGGTCATGTAATGCCTCCAAGACTTCCCTTTCATTTTTTGAGCTTTTTTTCTCTTTTGCTTCCTTTGATTCATACATTTTCACCAATGCCAGTTTTCTCGCAAATAAATTGATGTCCTTCACCCATTCAAAGGCATCGTATCTAGCTGTAGGTACATACGATAGTCCCTTGGAGAGAAGTGATATTTGGACAGGGGATAGGGGAAATGCAGACAGATTAACAACACGCATAGCATTTGTAGTATCATTTGCGGGTAATGTGTCAGTTACCATTGGTGGTATGTCCTGCCTCTTTTTTGGCCCGTGTAACCCCATCTCTTTCGATCTCTTAGGCCTTGTTTCGTCTGTGGTTCTGAATTTGTTATGTCTACACATTGTGGATCTGGTGTCCTCAGAGATATGTCTAAAAAAACCCCCTGTGGATTTCCCCTATGGGGGTTTTTTTTAGGATGTTTGGGGGTATACCTTTTGTTTTTACTTTTCGGTCGAATTGGTCCTGCTACTATGCTGGACTCGCTTTCAGATTGTGTCCCGATATCTGAAGCACTCACATCCTGACTCGCCTGTCCACCTTCACCTTGTGCTTTTTCTGCCCAGGTGTATATCTTATTATTCTTAAAATCAAGGCTATCACGTAAAAACTTTTTTTGCTTGCGGGTTTTAATCTCATCAGTATATGCGTGTACTTTTCTCTCCAATTTAGATTCAAATTTTTCGAATTCTGGATGACCAGACAGTTCGAGTAACGCTTTCTGTTCACTTTGCAGTTTCGCACGTAATTTCTCAGAATATTTTAATTCATAATCATGGAGATACTTCATTTGTTCAAGAGTTTGTCTAGTTTTTAATTCATCCCACCCTTTCATAAACTCAGTGTCCTGAGTGTGTGAGTGGGGTTTGGTGAGAATTCGTAGGCCTCGTACTGTGATTTGCTCTTTAAGGTACACGCTGAAACTAGCCACTTCCCATGTGGACCTGGTAAAGTCTTTGTAAGTTTTAAAAATATCTCTGAAGACAGGTTCTACATCAGTATTTGCACTGTAGGTGTCAGTGTCACATTCACTCTCAGTTTTATTAGTAAGGAAAGTATCCCTTGCTGCATGCGTGAGGGATTCAATGGTTGGGAGGTCCTCCGAGAGGTAGGCCATACCCCAAAAATGGTGCTCGGCACACCTGAGAACAAATGAAGTATCTCCATGATTATGAATTAAAATATTCTGAGAAATTACGTGCGAAACTGCAAAGTGAACAGAAAGCGTTACTCGAACTGTCTGGTCATCCAGAATTCGAAAAATTTGAATCTAAATTGGAGAGAAAAGTACACGCATATACTGATGAGATTAAAACCCGCAAGCAAAAAAAGTTTTTACGTGATAGCCTTGATTTTAAGAATAATAAGATATACACCTGGGCAGAAAAAGCACAAGGTGAAGGTGGACAGGCGAGTCAGGATGTGAGTGCTTCAGATATCGGGACACAATCTGAAAGCGAGTCCAGCATAGTAGCAGGACCAATTCGACCGAAAAGTAAAAACAAAAGGTATACCCCCAAACATCCTAAAAAAAACCCCCATAGGGGAAATCCACAGGGGGGTTTTTTAGACATATCTCTGAGGACACCAGATCCACAATGTGTAGACATAACAAATTCAGAACCACAGACGAAACAAGGCCTAAGAGATCGAAAGAGATGGGGTTACACGGGCCAAAAAAGAGGCAGGACATACCACCAATGGTAACTGACACATTACCCGCAAATGATACTACAAATGCTATGCGTGTTGTTAATCTGTCTGCATTTCCCCTATCCCCTGTCCAAATATCACTTCTCTCCAAGGGACTATCGTATGTACCTACAGCTAGATACGATGCCTTTGAATGGGTGAAGGACATCAATTTATTTGCGAGAAAACTGGCATTGGTGAAAATGTATGAATCAAAGGAAGCAAAAGAGAAAAAAAGCTCAAAAAATGAAAGGGAAGTCTTGGAGGCATTACATGACCTCCTGAGAGAGAATGTTGAAGGCACTACAGACTTAGCACCACCTAGTGGACAAAAGAAAAAAAGTATGTTCTGTCCCTCTCTTACTCAGTATCCTCAGATCAGTGCATTTGTGGAGATGGTGACAAGGGCACTGAGGAGACTTGAGTCAGACACCTTTGCAGGACCGCTACATGATAATCTTAGTAGCAAGGAAAGAAAAGCCCTAGATCTCCTCAGAAAAAATGAACAACTTGTGATTAAACCCGCTGATCAGGGGGGAAATATAGTTTTGATGGACAGAACCATGTATGAACAAATGTGCATGTGCCTGCTGGGGGATGAACAACAATATAGCAAACTACCTCGCAACCCTTTATATGAACATCAGACAGAGCTGCAGACCTTATTAAAGTCCAGATTGGATAGTGGGGGGCTAGATGCAGAGGATTTTGAGATCCTGAAAAAATCCACGGAACACCCGGTAATGGCGGTATTTTATGCCCTTCCTAAAATACACAAAGAGAAATTTCCACCACCAGGACGACCAATCGTATCAGGACGTGAGAGCCTGACCGATCAGGTGAGCCAATATGTGGACAAATTTCTTCGCCCCTTTGTTGAATCTCTCCCATCGTATCTTAAAGATACAAAGGATGTTCTGACGCGACTACAAGGTATAACAGTAACACCAAACACCTTGCTGGCCAGTATTGACGTGGAATCGCTGTATAGCAACATACAACATGATTTGGGACTCAAAGCGGTACAATATTTTTTGTCAACAAGGGGTAATCACCTTGAACAACACAATGTCACTCTCCTCCATCTATTACGATTTATTTTGACACATAATATCTTTTGGTTTGGAGGGAGGACGTACCACCAGCTCAGGGGCAGTGCTATGGGGACGGCTTGTGCCCCCTCATACGCTAATCTGTTCCTGGGCTGGTGGGAGGACACTATCGTCTTCTCCAACGATCTGGAATTTTATACAGCACACATCGCATATTGGGGGAGATTTATTGATGATATTGTAATCCTTTGGGAGGGCACACAAGAACTGTTTGTTGATTTTGTAACTATATTGAATATGAATGAGATTGGAATGAAATTCACATATGAAGTGAGCAATACACACATCAATTTCCTTGATCTCACAATCAAGATTGGGAAACAGGGCGAAATAGAGACAGAAATATTTCGCAAACCTACTGCAACAAACTCATTACTAAAATGGGATAGCTCACACCCAAGATCGCTGCGCAGGAGCATACCGATAGGACAATTCCTCAGAGCGCGGAGAAATTGCTCGAGTGAGGAATCGTTCGAAAAAGAATGTAAACTTTTGAATGACAGATTTAGATACAGAGGCTTCCCAGATGAAGTTATACAAAAGGCATATCTGCGGGCTAAACATACCCCGCGTCAACAAACACTGGCTAATACTCCGATTGAAGTCACAGATATGGCTAACAATCATGACACACAGACATCTAAACGTATGCCACCACGATTGGTGGGCACGTTCACTGAACAGTCCCATTCAGTCTTTCAAATTGTCGAGCATTACTGGCCAATATTAAAAAAAGATAAAGATCTAGCTAGTATTTTACCCTCAAGACCCTTAATAACATATAGAAGGGCATCCAACCTGAGGGACATTCTTGTCCACAGCGCGTTTTCCAAGAATCCAGAACAACACAAAAGCACCTGGTTACCTACTAAACCACAAGGATCGTTCCATTGTGGGAAGTGCAAAGCATGCAAATATATGCCCACAATCAAACAATTTGTCTCCCCAGTAAACGGTAGGGTTTTTGACATTCGCTCATTTATCACATGCAATACAAAGGGGGTCGTATATGCGGCTAAGTGCAAATGTGAACTTTTGTATGTGGGTAAAACCACGAGAGCACTCAAGGAGCGAGTATTAGAACACATTGGCGACATAAAACACAGGAACGACACACCGATTGCACGACACATGAATCAGGTACACCCAAAATCCAGGTTCGACATCATGTTCTGGGGGATTCAGGAATGGAAAAGAAGCATTAGGGGGGGTAACCTCGACAAAAAATTAACCCAAATCGAGTCGAGGTGGATTTTTCGTCTTGACTCGATTGCTCCAAACGGACTGAATGAGGATTTCAATCTGGCTTGTTTCCTCTGACTGGTTCACACTTATCTACTAACAGTAATAAATCGGGCAATTGAGCAAGTATAAATTCAATCCATGAGCAACTGAGATCTCCATATATAGAGTAACCAACGAGAGATGGAGATTGGCTGTCTATGGGAGTAAGGGAGGTAGACTGATTGATACAATTGTGTGCACTTGCTGAGATGCTAATCCCTTTTATGCACCTATCTGACATAATGCACAGAGGCTGAGACCCTTGATACTACTCATATACCCATCTGGCAATCGATATACGCCACTTGAGGTGATGTGTTTCCTCTTCATGTTAGTCACAATGGGAGCTCTATCCCAATGTGTATGGTGCAATTGCACAAATGTAAATACCATCTATTCATGTTGAGGCTTTGATGTCAAGTTTCCAGAGTATATATAGTGCATGGATGTAACCGATCGAATGATGTAGATTGGCAGTCTATGGGAACAAGGTAGGCAGATTGATAGATACAATCGTATGCATATGCTGAGATACTAATCCCCTTATGCACCTATCAGAATGACATAATGCACAGTGGTTGAGACTTTTAGATACACTCTATATACTCACCTGGAAATCGATAGACATCATTCGAGATGATGTGTTATGTCATGTCAGTCACAATGTGACTTCTACCCTAAGATACAAGGTGCAAGTGTATAATTGTTACTGCTACTTATCTATGTGGAGGCTCTGATGCTGAATTTCCAAAGTGCATGTAATGCATGGATGCAATGCCAGCATTGCAGTGCTCAGATGAGCAATCGAATATACGTTTGATACATATCATGCGTTTATTTGTCACTTTGCATATGGATTGAAGCACAGTCTTATACGGACTAACAGCGCTAGGCCTAATAACATGGGTTGTTGTAACCCCCCCCCCCCTCCTTTTGGTATGTCTCTACAGCTGACTTTGTGATGTGTCGCAGGTGCAGTCGACATTCATAGCTTATAGGCTCGCCGGCTGCAGGACGCATAGATACGCATCACTTCACACACATCAGAACCCTGATGTGTACCTGAATAGAAATGGTTAATGCATGTAGCCACGCCCTGTGGGTGTGCTTGTCCTCTCTCTCAGTCTATTTAAACCTGCACTGCAAACAGTGCCTCAGCTCTGACTTGGGCTATTTGCTGGGGGACATTTTGCTGGTGGGGGGTGCACTATGCTCATTGTATATATGTATAGCACTTTTTGAAAAAGCCGTAGGGTGAAACATGTTAAAGATCATTGTACAATCACTGTGTAAATAGCACTATCACTCCTCTATATGTCCTCCTGATATGTATATGTAGGTGATGGTCTGTACTGACTACAGGCAGCATCTGCTAGCAGTCTACATGACAGCTGATTGAATGCTAGTGGCTACAACCATCTCCTATACCAGCAGGGTTCTAAACCTTTATGTGGAATAGCTACACCACATTAGATGTCTTATTGTGGGGGATAAGCCAAGACCTCCACACTAGAGGTTTTATACATTAATTTGTGAATCTTGTTAGGCACGATTAAAGTTGTGTTTCTTTTACTGACCATTAGGTCCAATAATGTGGAGCCAAATACTCCTATATTGATACTCAAAGGGCTGGTCATTAGTGACCCTGTGTTTGATTATTTTTCCCTGGTATATTTTCTCGGTTGTGTGCATAATCATATATATTTTTCTCAGGTGTGCCGAGCACCATTTTTGGGGTATGGCCTACCTCTCGGAGGACCTCCCAACCATTGAATCCCTCACGCATGCAGCAAGGGATACTTTCCTTACTAATAAAACTGAGAGTGAATGTGACACTGACACCTACAGTGCAAATACTGATGTAGAACCTGTCTTCAGAGATATTTTTAAAACTTACAAAGACTTTACCAGGTCCACATGGGAAGTGGCTAGTTTCAGCGTGTACCTTAAAGAGCAAATCACAGTACGAGGCCTACGAATTCTCACCAAACCCCACTCACACACTCAGGACACTGAGTTTATGAAAGGGTGGGATGAATTAAAAACTAGACAAACTCTTGAACAAATGAAGTATCTCCATGATTATGAATTAAAATATTCTGAGAAATTACGTGCGAAACTGCAAAGTGAACAGAAAGCGTTACTCGAACTGTCTGGTCATCCAGAATTCGAAAAATTTGAATCTAAATTGGAGAGAAAAGTACACGCATATACTGATGAGATTAAAACCCGCAAGCAAAAAAAGTTTTTACGTGATAGCCTTGATTTTAAGAATAATAAGATATACACCTGGGCAGAAAAAGCACAAGGTGAAGGTGGACAGGCGAGTCAGGATGTGAGTGCTTCAGATATCGGGACACAATCTGAAAGCGAGTCCAGCATAGTAGCAGGACCAATTCGACCGAAAAGTAAAAACAAAAGGTATACCCCCAAACATCCTAAAAAAAAACCCCCATAGGGGAAATCCACAGGGGGGTTTTTTAGACATATCTCTGAGGACACCAGATCCACAATGTGTAGACATAACAAATTCAGAACCACAGACGAAACAAGGCCTAAGAGATCGAAAGAGATGGGGTTACACGGGCCAAAAAAGAGGCAGGACATACCACCAATGGTAACTGACACATTACCCGCAAATGATACTACAAATGCTATGCGTGTTGTTAATCTGTCTGCATTTCCCCTATCCCCTGTCCAAATATCACTTCTCTCCAAGGGACTATCGTATGTACCTACAGCTAGATACGATGCCTTTGAATGGGTGAAGGACATCAATTTATTTGCGAGAAAACTGGCATTGGTGAAAATGTATGAATCAAAGGAAGCAAAAGAGAAAAAAAGCTCAAAAAATGAAAGGGAAGTCTTGGAGGCATTACATGACCTCCTGAGAGAGAATGTTGAAGGCACTACAGACTTAGCACCACCTAGTGGACAAAAGAAAAAAAGTATGTTCTGTCCCTCTCTTACTCAGTATCCTCAGATCAGTGCATTTGTGGAGATGGTGACAAGGGCACTGAGGAGACTTGAGTCAGAGACCTTTGCAGGACCGCTACATGATAATCTTAGTAGCAAGGAAAGAAAAGCCCTAGATCTCCTCAGAAAAAATGAACAACTTGTGATTAAACCCGCTGATAAGGGGGGAAATATAGTTTTGATGGACAGAACCATGTATGAACAAATGTGCATGTGCCTGCTGGGGGATGAACAACAATATAGCAAACTACCTCGCAACCCTTTATATGAACATCAGACAGAGCTGCAGACCTTATTAAAGTCCAGATTGGATAGTGTGGGGGCTAGATGCAGAGGATTTTGAGATCCTGAAAAAATCCACGGAACACCCGGTAATGGCGGTATTTTATGCCCTTCCTAAAATACACAAAGAGAAATTTCCACCACCAGGACGACCAATCGTATCAGGACGTGAGAGCCTGACCGATCAGGTGAGCCAATATGTGGACAAATTTCTTCGCCCCTTTGTTGAATCTCTCCCATCGTATCTTAAAGATACAAAGGATGTTCTGACGCGACTACAAGGTATAACAGTAACACCAAACACCTTGCTGGCCAGTATTGACGTGGAATCGCTGTATAGCAACATACAACATGATTTGGGACTCAAAGCGGTACAATATTTTTTGTCAACAAGGGGTAATCACCTTGAACAACACAATGTCACTCTCCTCCATCTATTACGATTTATTTTGACACATAATATCTTTTGGTTTGGAGGGAGGACGTACCACCAGCTCAGGGGCAGTGCTATGGGGACGGCTTGTGCCCCCTCATACGCTAATCTGTTCCTGGGCTGGTGGGAGGACACTATCGTCTTCTCCAACGATCTGGAATTTTATACAGCACACATCGCATATTGGGGGAGATTTATTGATGATATTGTAATCCTTTGGGAGGGCACACAAGAACTGTTTGTTGATTTTGTAACTATATTGAATATGAATGAGATTGGAATGAAATTCACATATGAAGTGAGCAATACACACATCAATTTCCTTGATCTCACAATCAAGATTGGGAAACAGGGCGAAATAGAGACAGAAATATTTCGCAAACCTACTGCAACAAACTCATTACTAAAATGGGATAGCTCACACCCAAGATCGCTGCGCAGGAGCATACCGATAGGACAATTCCTCAGAGCGCGGAGAAATTGCTCGAGTGAGGAATCGTTCGAAAAAGAATGTAAACTTTTGAATGACAGATTTAGATACAGAGGCTTCCCAGATGAAGTTATACAAAAGGCATATCTGCGGGCTAAACATACCCCGCGTCAACAAACACTGGCTAATACTCCGATTGAAGTCACAGATATGGCTAACAATCATGACACACAGACATCTAAACGTATGCCACCACGATTGGTGGGCACGTTCACTGAACAGTCCCATTCAGTCTTTCAAATTGTCGAGCATTACTGGCCAATATTAAAAAAAGATAAAGATCTAGCTAGTATTTTACCCTCAAGACCCTTAATAACATATAGAAGGGCATCCAACCTGAGGGACATTCTTGTCCACAGCGCGTTTTCCAAGAATCCAGAACAACACAAAAGCACCTGGTTACCTACTAAACCACAAGGATCGTTCCATTGTGGGAAGTGCAAAGCATGCAAATATATGCCCACAATCAAACAATTTGTCTCCCCAGTAAACGGTAGGGTTTTTGACATTCGCTCATTTATCACATGCAATACAAAGGGGGTCGTATATGCGGCTAAGTGCAAATGTGAACTTTTGTATGTGGGTAAAACCACGAGAGCACTCAAGGAGCGAGTATTAGAACACATTGGCGACATAAAACACAGGAACGACACACCGATTGCACGACACATGAATCAGGTACACCCAAAATCCAGGTTCGACATCATGTTCTGGGGGATTCAGGAATGGAAAAGAAGCATTAGGGGGGGTAACCTCGACAAAAAATTAACCCAAATCGAGTCGAGGTGGATTTTTCGTCTTGACTCGATTGCTCCAAACGGACTGAATGAGGATTTCAATCTGGCTTGTTTCCTCTGACTGGTTCACACTTATCTACTAACAGTAATAAATCGGGCAATTGAGCAAGTATAAATTCAATCCATGAGCAACTGAGATCTCCATATATAGAGTAACCAACGAGAGATGGAGATTGGCTGTCTATGGGAGTAAGGGAGGTAGACTGATTGATACAATTGTGTGCACTTGCTGAGATGCTAATCCCTTTTATGCACCTATCTGACATAATGCACAGAGGCTGAGACCCTTGATACTACTCATATACCCATCTGGCAATCGATATACGCCACTTGAGGTGATGTGTTTCCTCTTCATGTTAGTCACAATGGGAGCTCTATCCCAATGTGTATGGTGCAATTGCACAAATGTAAATACCATCTATTCATGTTGAGGCTTTGATGTCAAGTTTCCAGAGTATATATAGTGCATGGATGTAACCGATCGAATGATGTAGATTGGCAGTCTATGGGAACAAGGTAGGCAGATTGATAGATACAATCGTATGCATATGCTGAGATACTAATCCCCTTATGCACCTATCAGAATGACATAATGCACAGTGGTTGAGACTTTTAGATACACTCTATATACTCACCTGGAAATCGATAGACATCATTCGAGATGATGTGTTATGTCATGTCAGTCACAATGTGACTTCTACCCTAAGATACAAGGTGCAAGTGTATAATTGTTACTGCTACTTATCTATGTGGAGGCTCTGATGCTGAATTTCCAAAGTGCATGTAATGCATGGATGCAATGCCAGCATTGCAGTGCTCAGATGAGCAATCGAATATACGTTTGATACATATCATGCGTTTATTTGTCACTTTGCATATGGATTGAAGCACAGTCTTATACGGACTAACAGCGCTAGGCCTAATAACATGGGTTGTTGTAACCCCCCCCCCCTCCTTTTGGTATGTCTCTACAGCTGACTTTGTGATGTGTCGCAGGTGCAGTCGACATTCATAGCTTATAGGCTCGCCGGCTGCAGGACGCATAGATACGCATCACTTCACACACATCAGAACCCTGATGTGTACCTGAATAGAAATGGTTAATGCATGTAGCCACGCCCTGTGGGTGTGCTTGTCCTCTCTCTCAGTCTATTTAAACCTGCACTGCAAACAGTGCCTCAGCTCTGACTTGGGCTATTTGCTGGGGGACATTTTGCTGGTGGGGGGTGCACTATGCTCATTGTATATATGTATAGCACTTTTTGAAAAAGCCGTAGGGTGAAACATGTTAAAGATCATTGTACAATCACTGTGTAAATAGCACTATCACTCCTCTATATGTCCTCCTGATATGTATATGTAGGTGATGGTCTGTACTGACTACAGGCAGCATCTGCTAGCAGTCTACATGACAGCTGATTGAATGCTAGTGGCTACAACCATCTCCTATACCAGCAGGGTTCTAAACCTTTATGTGGAATAGCTACACCACATTAGATGTCTTATTGTGGGGGATAAGCCAAGACCTCCACACTAGAGGTTTTATACATTAATTTGTGAATCTTGTTAGGCACGATTAAAGTTGTGTTTCTTTTACTGACCATTAGGTCCAATAATGTGGAGCCAAATACTCCTATATTGATACTCAAAGGGCTGGTCATTAGTGACCCTGTGTTTGATTATTTTTCCCTGGTATATTTTCTCGGTTGTGTGCATAACCATTATACAAATAGAAAAGGAAAAATGCAGGTGAACTTTCATGCAACATGACCGACTTCCTGATCTGTTGTGTAAACTGAATTAAGCCTAACAGAAAAAATTCAAACAGTAAGAAAACCAAACTCAACTGACAACAATGGCTGCCACAGAAGCTATAGTTCAACCTTGCCGGTGAGGGGGGAAAAGGCAGACAGGCAATGGCCAGGGCATTATCTACAACTAGCCACATGACAGAGCAAAAGGAAAGTTCCCGGGAACAAAATATTGAACAGAAACCAAAAATAGCCAACAGTTCCAGTCCCAGGGAAAAAGCAAAAACAAAACGAAATCCGGCATAGTTAGTAGTTGAAAAGGCTTGTTCAGTCCTCCGAGCAAAGTTGTCTTGGGGTCCTAGGGGATGGACTCTGTGTCCAGATGGGAAAAGCGCTGCATGTTCGCTGAGGCTGTGGTGCAGGGTGAGAAGCAATCTCAAGTCGATCTAATAGTTTAGCACCCTCTGCTGGCGTGGAGGCAGATAATAACACACTATTATGTGAGACCATAAACTTAAAGGGTACCAGCAGTACCAGGGCCGGTTTAAGCAACAATGGGGCCCCAGGAGAAAATAAACCTGGGGGGCGCCCCCAACAGACACCCCGGAACAAAAATCGGCATTAAGGGACCTTTTTTGCAGCTGGTATAGTCAGGGTGTGAAGCCCCAATCTGTCGGAGCTCCACATTCTGGCTACCCCAGCCTGCATGGGGGACAAGGGGTTAAAAAATTTCAGGAGGGGGGACCCCACATAATTTTTTTAAAAAAAATTCCTACACTCTAAACATAAAAAAAAAATTGGGAAAATAGGAAAAAATGCCAGGGATCTTCATGCAGCCATATTGCGGCTGTATAGGGATCCCTGGCCAAAGCGCTGCGGCTGCGTATGGACCCCCAGGAAACCCCATCAGGAAATGTATTGCTCTTTCTTTTGATGCATGTAAAATTACACTACCGTTAGGTTTGCTACTAAAAGTGACATTTACCGCATTTAAAAGTATACTTTTTTCCTTCGAAACTTTAAAATCGATTTTCTCAAAAACTATAAGGTCTTTTTGAAAAATTGTTTTTTCCTCTTATTCCCTTATTCTCCTTAACATATCCTGCAAATTTAGGGTTTCTAGCATTTAAGGTGGATTTGCTATTAATCATTAAATGAAATAAGGAGGTTTTTAAATGTGTATTTTTTTTCCTTTGAAACTTTAAAATCGATTTTCTCAAAAACTATAAGGTTGATTTGAAATTTTTTTTTCCTCTTGTAGCCACTGGGGGCCCCTACAAGCTCTGGGGCCCTGGGGCAATTGCCCCCTTTGCCTCTATGGTAGCGCCGGCCCTGAGCAGTACCGAAGCTTCGCAGAATTTAAAGCCATAGTCACATTCCTCATTGACAAGCGCTTATCCAATGTCACAGAGGACACATCTGTAGAAGGATCCAGCTGGCACCATCCAGTATTTTCAATGCTCTTTTATTTCATTAAATGACCGTCATAAAGAGTGCGACGGTCATTTAATGAAATAAAAGAGCATTGAAAATACTGGATGGTGCCGGCTGGATCCTTCTACATTGCTATACTCAGGTGGTGTCTGAGTTTGCCGTGGCACATCCACAGATCAAGCTTTGGGGTTGTGCATTTCTACATTGCTTCCACAGAAAAAAAAAATTTCTGGGAAAATCTGTAATTTGTCCTCCTCAAAGATTAAATCAGGGGTATTACGAGCACCTTGGAGGACCCGCTCCTTCAGCAAAAAGTCCTTAAAGCACATTACAACATCCCGAGGTGGTTGACCCCCCGGGGGTTTGGGGCATAAATCTTGATGAATTCTGCCAAAAATAAAAGAATCCTGGTCAGTATCTGGCAAGAGAGATTGAAAAAATTGGGAGACAATAGGCCTCAGATCAACATGCGTTTCAGGTAGGCTCCGGAGCCTCAGGTTATTACGCCTCTTATGATTATCCAAATCCTCAGTTTAGATTTGAAAACGTTCCACAGTGGATTCCAAGGTGTCTTGCTCAGCCGAAAGATCAGTATGGGCTTTACATAAATTATCATATTTAGATTCTAGTCTGTCAGTTCTCTCCCCTATATCTGCTATTTCGCAGGTCAAGGCCTCAGTCGCCTTACGCAGTTCAGTTTGCAACTTCCCCATAAACCTGTTATAGGTGCAGTAAAGAGCTTCCTCCAAGTCCCGCTTGGTAAGGCCCAAATCCTCCGGGCTATGAGAACGGGAGGAAGCATGCTTGGAGCGCCTGACGCCAGACTGGGATATCGCCATCTTGGACTGTGTCCAAAGGAAGTAACGTGCCAGAAATCCCTGGGAGCCGCGCTGCTGCTTCTTATCCTTCTGGGACATGCACTCCAGTAAATAGTCAGGAGTGATCCACTTGAGGTGACGGTGCTGATCAAAATGGCCCTCATTGAAGTTGCCAAAAGCTAGATAGAGACAGAGCTCAGCTCACATGTGTCCAGCCGGAAGCAAGCCATGCATACGTTCCCCTGAGATAATCTTTTATTGAACATGTGCCAGAAGTCATATTGGTAATGTGCAATATACCATTAATGAGTTCAAAAACAATTATGCTCTTAATCACTTACCACTGTATACAACATATTTCAATATTTAAAGAATGGCATACTGTGTTTATAACTCATCTATCTCTATCTTTGATATGTTCTGTATATGAACCTTGGATTTTTCTATAAAAAAGTAATTTTGTTGTGTTATCCAATGACAACAAAGTGATTTAACTTGAATATGAAGTTCCATCATCCAGCAAAGTGGAGGGGCTGAATGGCTCACTCAGTTACCTCCATGTATAATATTCACCTTCAAACCCACCACCTCCCCCCCCCCCCCCCCCAAAAAAAAATATACAATTTTAATAAAATAATTAAGGCTAAAGCTCTATTTTATTTTTTATTTTTTCCTGGAAACCCCTTTCTGCCTGTGCTCTGAGACCTGGATTTTTTTTGTTTCTGCTATGAGGTCTGGCATATTTAGGAAGACTGCTGCCTGTGGACTGATGTGACAGCTGCCTAGTTGTTTAAAGGGCATCTGAAGTAAGGGTTATATGGAGGCTGCCATATTTCTTTATTTTTAAGCAATGCCAGTTGCCTGGCAGTCCTGCTGATCCTCTGCCTCTAAACTTTTAGCCACAGACCCTGAACAAGCATGCAGCAGATCAGGTGTTTTAGACATTATTGTCAGATCTGACAAGATTAGCTGCATGCTTGTTTCTGGTGTGATTCAGACACTGCTGTAGTCAAATTGGATCAGCAAGGCTGCCAGGCAACTGGTATTGTTTAAAAGGAAACAAATATGGAAGCCTCCATATACCTCTCACTTCAGTTGTCCTTTAAGAAGAACCCTGCCTTCATGCCTATGTCCCAACAAGAATGCTTGAAAGGAAATTCAGATATTGATTGTCCTACTGAGAGCTCATTTGAATTTCCCGAAAATGTACAGAAAAAGAAATACATATACATAAGAAAATGATAAAAAAAAAAAAGATGAAAGTATGCAAAAGAAGAAATTAGGATAAAGATTAAAAAGAAGAATGCAAAAGAAAAAAAGGGTTTCTTTTAATTAATTTTAGGAAAAACAATTTTATTGTATGTTTTTAAAAAAAATTGTGTATTTTTTACTTACTTCTTTGTTCTAAATAAGTTGGAGGTCAAAAATGATCCCTTTTGCCTATTTACTTGGAAGATACGTGGGGTCCCCTTTTTAAAGAAGACTTCAAAAATTCCACCCATAAGTGTCTCCTCACATTTCAATAGTATCACCCCAAATTGCTCCTGGGCACTGGAAAGGTAAAGAGCCCCTACTCCATAACAATGGATAAGTGTGTTCTGCAAAGGTGTGGCAGAGCTTTGCTGACCCTTGTTACAAAGAGCCCCCTAATGTTTTGGGCCCTGTATTTCTCATGGGCAGCATATTCCCTGGGGAATACTAACCTGCATGAGTAACAAGTGGTTGCTAGAGCTTTTAGTACAAACAGAAAAAAAATGCACAGTTTTCATTTTAACATCTATATTTGACACATTGCACATCAACGGTGCTGTTAAGTAGGACATCTCCAGACATTCCACTGCATGGCTGCGGCATATTTATTTGATAGATGTGCTTCAGGTATATGGAACAGCATGACAGCTCGCTGTTTCTGTATACCGCTGGCACTCGCCTGATACTTAAGCAATCATGGCAGCACCAAGTCGAAGGATTGCTTTGTGCAGTCCCTTGGCTTAATAAATTAGACTTAGGAAGTTCTCTGTAGGATACCAAATCTATTTGACTAGAATAGAGCAATTTGTGCAGAGCAGCACATCTCAGAATCTTTGGAAACAGAGCACAGTGCTGAAATCGTATGGGAGACAATATCTTTACAGGTTTGCCTTATAGTGCCTCCCTACACTCCAGCATCCACAACACTCCTGCCTCATGTGTGCTGTTTTAACAACTTGAAGACCACAGCTTTACCGCCCTCCCCTCCCCAGGGTTCCTTGAGGACTCTGTAGGGATTCCTTGGCATTTTCCCCCATCATGGGGGAAGTATGATAATGCACATTATGTTAGGGGATACTAGAAAAAAAGTACTAAATTGGGAGTCAAAATAATAACGAGCACATCAATAAAAAGCACTAGAATAAGGAGACAGTATAATGAGGGACACTGTAATAGGTGGTAGTGAAATAAACAGCCAAACCTACTTTAAGCTGTAGCAGACCGCGTCACGCCGATGGGAGTGGCCGCGGCGGCAGCCCCAGGATCGCCTAACGCCGATCGGCGTAAAGTCCTGGGGCTCTGTTTTGCAGGAGATCACGTGCAGGGTGCGTGCGCATCTCCTGCTTGGTGGGCAGAGCGGAGCTCCGCCTTCAGTCTCCGAGCGGCAGACGCCGCTCTGGAGACTGTTAGATGGCGTGATCGCCGTCTAATTACTGGTACAGCGATGCTATCTACAGCAGCGCTGTACTGAGGACAGCCGTGTGACACGGCTGTCCCCTCCTTAGGCACAGGGGTGATCGGCTGCCATAGGCTAAAGCCTATGACAGCTGATCACATGGATTGGCTGGTGGGGGGAGTATAACACACATTAAAAAAACACATTTTTATTAAAAAATAAACATAAATAAACAACAATACACAAAAAAACAAACATCTGGGGGCGATCAGACCCCACCAACAGAGAGCTCTGTTGGTGGGGAGAAAGGGGGGGGGGATCACTAGTGTGCTGTGTCGTGTGGCCCTGCAGCTTGGCCTTAAAGCTGCAGTGGCCAATGTCTCTAAAAACGTCCTGGTCACTAGGGGGGTTTAACACCGTGGTCCTCAAGAGGTTAAAGACCTTGCCTCCTGCAAAATAAATGCTGGGGTTCCTTCCTTGAGATCCCTCAAAAATATTTGCAGGGGTTCCTTGAGATTCAAAAATTATTTGCAGGGTTCCTCCAGGTTAAAAAGGTTGAGAAAGGCTGCTATAGGCAGTGTTACGGAGTCCAGCCCAAGGTCTCCTCACTGAACAGGTGCTGGCTTACTGAACAGGATGAGCCAAGATTTGAACCTTGGTCTTCTGTGTCAGAGGCAGAACCCTTAACCAGTACACTATTCAGCCCAAAGAATCTAGTCCAGATTTCCTGGATCACACACCCCCTCCCCTGCTCCTCATGTTTGGTACACTGAGGTTTGGGTGTCATTTCATGCTTCACTGAGAATCATGTTTAAGTGTCAGTTAATCTGCTTGATCTATTCATACAAGTCACTTTTACACAGGGTTTGTCAGTTACATGTGGAAAATAAATAATCCAAAGGCTTTCTTGACTGGCCATTATGAATGGGATAATTCAGACAGAAGCATTAGGCTCAGGCTGTAGACTAGGCAGCCTTATTGGGCTCCTCCTACCTCAACAGGCGCTGAAGACAGGAAAAACTGTGCAAAAACAGGTCAAAAAAGTAGTTCAAGGCCGGGTATAAGAGCCTGCAAAAGCCAGGACAGTGCAAATGCTTACCTATGACTGGATTTCATGTTAAATAATGGTAGGCGACTATCCCACATTAAATACGTTTTTTTTTATCCATATTTATATTGCATACATTGCTGTGCATATCTGCTTTTTCCTAATATGATAATCATTCACAGAGCTCAATGACTCAATGATAATCAACATAATTGCCTGAGATACAATCATTACTTGTACACAAGGACCCAATATATAAGGGGAAATGAAGGCAATGAAGGCCTACAACAGGCTAGAGAGTACATGTAATATTCTGTATATAATTTGACCAGATAGCATTACAGGGGGCTGAAAGGCTACTAAGGTCACCCAGGTCACATGAACATCAGGCAAAGATTCTGAGGATAAAAAGGCACTACAATGGTAAAGATACAAGTAAAGCCAATAAATAATAATTGCCTGAAGCTTTAACAGGGGGTAAAAAAAAAATCAATGCAGGATTTTTTCAATCACGAGTAAGTACTGTGCAGCCCCCACCTTTGCTCATTGACTGCAGATCATCCAATTTCCACTCATACAGCTGGGCTCTGAGTAGCCCTGTAATGGGTAACTGTTTAGCTATCTGGATGCTGTCAGGCTCAGCTGAGCCTTGGAGAGTCTCCATAGATGGATGAGAATCTAATTATAAACTCAACATCCAACTCCTCCTCCCTATCTGAAGGATGCCTGGCCTCAGTAGTACAAGAGCCAAAACAGCCAAAACACTCCCTTTGTCATCCCAACATAGCAAGCATGGTCATCTTGGTTACTTAACCACAAACATATATGGATGCAATATGTCTATGTTTGAAAATGTTTAGCTGTGTGGTTAGCCCTACAGATGTTCCCAGCAGCCAGTATGCATTTTAAGCTTTTTAATGTTGGGTGTCGACATGATTATAGGATCCATAGCAAAGGCAGTCAAGTGTGCAGACAATGTATCTCACAGCTGGTGGGGGAGGGAGGCACGCCATGGTCACACACAGCCACTTTACATTTCTGCCATCCTCCATAGTGCAAGGCCATCTTCCAATCCCTTCAAACTTCCTGGTGTATTCCTACTTTGTGTCCCTGCATCCTGGTGCCCTCCATAAGATGTGTCATGCTTATGAGGTTTTGTCGTTGTATCTCCTTCACTTTTCAGTGCCCTCAAAGATGTCTCCTAATACTGTACTGTTTATCAATGGCAGTTTATGATTAAAAAAAAGTCGCAAACTATCCAATTTAATGGTGGCCACTAATGATCCAAACCTTTTTGTCCAATCTTACCAAGCCTATGTAGTAGAAGGGTAAGCAGTAAGGAGAAAGTTCTGCACAAAATCCTAGGTTAGATATGGTCCCAACTTTATTGAAGTATATAAAAGCTGTACAGCCTGGTAGCTGACAGGTTTCGGACATGTGGCTATGACTAAGGACCTGCGTGTCTGAAACATGTCTGCTACCAGGCTGTACAGCTTTTATATACTTCAATAAAGTTGGGACTATATCTAACCTAGGATCTTGTGCGGAACTTTCTCCTTCCTGCTGTCTATTTGGGTTAAGTCGCCCTGTTCCAGCACCATCCTGGCGTCCGGGGTGCAGCGGATTTCACCTACTAGTAGAAGGGTAAACTGAGGGAATATACTGAATGAATACTTTAGGCAGTCCCTTATATGACATAGAGATAGTAAGATTGGACAAAAAGCATTGGATCATTAGTGGCCACCATAAGACATGCTTTCAGTGCAGCTGTGTCCTGCATTTGTTCTGTGCCTGTATAGATAGCACTCTAGCAATTTATTCCAGTTGTGATTGGTAGCTGAGTCAAGTTACAGTGCATCAGACAGCAATACTGCTAAATTCATAGCTGTGGTAGGTGGGGTACTGTATAGCACTCTTGCCTTGCCGTGCTGATTCCCTGGTTAAAAACCCAACCAGGGGGCTGGCTGGTATTATTTTCCCTGTGTATTTACAGGTTACCTTCAGGCACTCCAGTTTCTATCCACATCCAAAATACACACAGGTGAGTTAATTGGCGCTAGACAATAATGGTCATATGATGATGGTAGTGTGAGTAGACTCCTCTGAGTGATGGTTAAGTGACAAGACTATGTTTATTCTGTACAGCTCTGTGGAAGATGTTGGATGTTATATAAATAATAATAATAATAATGTAAATAATCGTACACAATAAAACCTAACTGTCCCTGCGTCATCCTTCCTGTCCCTGTCTGTGTGTCCGTGGGTTTTTTGTTTTTTGTACTGCGCATGTGCGCAGTACAGACAACTGTTGGGACAGCAGGATGGGCCAGGGAGCCGGGCGGGTGCGTGCGTGGCGGGCGGATGCGCGCACAGTGACGGACGGCGTAAAGAGACCTAGAGCCTCTTTTTTTAAACGAGCTTAGGCCAACTAGTAATAATAATAACTGCCAATCCCCAGAAGGTGGCAGCTCTGTTAATCAACTGTTCAGTTCAAAAGTGTGAACAGCTACCAAAATGACATGGAAAAAATCTTAACAGCCGTAGCCCCCAAGGGTGACTAGAGGGTGTTGTTGAAAGGTAGGAGAGACTGGCTGTTTATACAATCCAACTCAATGAATGCTTACAGCCAGTGACGTAGCTAGACATTATGGGGCCCCATAGCAAAATGTTTGTCGGGCCATCATATCTAGACATTCTTGTGCAATACCACCTGCCCCCACCCTATGAATGCGATTTGACTGGTCAATTTACATTCTCATGCAATGCACACTATGTAGAGTCCATGAGCATTGAGAAAATGCAAGAGGGTGGAGCAACAACGCAAAGTTATTAGTTAACACATCAAGTACCACCTGGGCTGCCTCTTATCCAGGGCCCCATAGCAGTTGCTATGGCTGATGTGGCTATTGCTACGCCCCTGCTTACAGCAGCAGTCTTTACTGGTTGCTAGAACTGAGTATTGTCTGCTATAAATAAAAATAAGTTGTAAACCAGTTCTAGAAAAGCCCATGGGAAGTGTCTTACACTGGCCAGCTTTACAAGCTTGATACGGTCTAATGAATCCACCGATACAGGAACACGCTTAATAAGTATCATCGTACCACCAATGTACATGTTATACAATATTGCACTACAGTTAGTGAGAAACCCCTTTGAAGCATAACTAATAATTGCATGTATTTTCTTACATCTACACATTTTCAGCTGCTAGCACTACAGTACAAGGATTGATTCCTGTGTGTATCTAAGCGCACAAGCCTCAGCATTTGTAGCTGTGACTAGCAGTGTGTTAAGGTAATGACTGTACTGTACTATTCTGTCAGCTACCATCTGTCTCTGGCACACAGCAGGGAGTGTTCTGTGCTGGCTGCAATACTGCAATGCAGAAGAAGCTTGCAGCTGTGATGGGAGGTGTATTCATGCATGTTAATACAACCGTGGGCTATACATATTAGACTAGGCTCAGAATGTTAGAAAGTACAATTATAAACAGAGCTGTAGCAGTATCTTGTGTCTCTCAGAATGCATTGCTATTCACTAATCACTATACACATGTAATACATATGCGTATAATTGGGTCACTGTGCATCCCTATGTATTATTTAATACAGAATTTGAAGGATTCCAACCCTAATGATATGAAATCACTTAAAAATAATGGTGCATGTAAATGGTATTTGTTCTGTAATCTCCCATAAATAACTGGCACAGCTACCTGATTCAAAGGAAAATGACATCTCAGTTAGTGTGAACTCCCTAGAGCTGGGAACATGCAACGTATGGTTGTCTGAAGTGCAAATTACAATCTGACAAGATTGTCAGCACAGGGGCGTGGCTGACGGGTATGTTCATTTCCATGAATGGAGAAACTCCTGTCATAGAGGAATACAATAGCATTCGTTCAGGAAAATCCAATATGTTTTAATTACACAAATGCCCGGTGTGATTGCTCATTATATGCTTTGACAGAGTTTTAACGGGAGATGATTAATATTCTAATTTTAAATAAAATATTATATTAATTCTGGTCATGGTTTAAAATTCCCAAATCTTTACAAATTAAAGAATACCCTAACAAAAAGGATATCAGCTGAAAAACAAGACTCCCTAAGCAATTTAATCAGAGGTATCACTGCCATTTTTATTGTTAACGCGTCATCAAGACAAAACTAAAAAACACTTTTTTTCCACTAAGTTATGTTTGGTACACATCATCAATTGAGTGGTGAATGGGCATTCACAGACCGGTTCAACCAGCTCCATGAAGCAGGGGAGTTGCTAGGATCCTAAGAGGTCTGGGGCACTTTTGGGCAATCCAGCCAGAAAATAGGTGTGGCCACACCCCAGAATGTGGGTGTGGTCATAGGTGGAGCAAGATTTATATGAACTTAACAGCAGTCTAAGTAGGCCTGCCCAGCAAAATGTTGGATGAAGTCCCCACCTCCATTAATATATAAAAAAAACACACATACACACACAAAAATTCATCATATCACATAAATAGGCAGTGTCACTTAAACATAACTAGGCGGAGTTACTTGGCTCCTGTGCTACTGGCTAGTCTGGCTTTCTGCTGGGTGGGCTGGCCTGCTGCCAGGTTGTCTGGCAGTTCCCCCATAGAATTCCCTGACCTTCTAGTGGACCCCCTCCCCCTGCTCCCATGTGCCTCCAATTGAGTCACCACAGCTGACAGTCTGGGGGACACCCAAAACATGCAGTGACACCCATACCATGCTGCAATACAAGCGATATTGTAAGCCAGTGACACCCATGCATGCAGTGACACCCATACCCTGCTCCAATACAAGCAATATTGTAAGCCAGTGACACCCATACATGCAGTGACACCCATACCATGCTGCAATACAAGCGATATTGTAAGCCAGTGACACCCATGCATGCAGTGACACCCATACCCTGCTCCAATACAAGCGATATTGTAAGCCAGTGACACCCATACATGCAGTGACACCCATACCATGCGGCAATACAAGCGATATTGTAAGCCAGTGACACCCATGCATGCAGTGACACCCATACCCTGCTCCAATACAAGCAATATTGTAAGCCAGTGACACCCATACATGCAGTGACACCCATACCATGCTCCAATACAAGCGATATTGTAAGCCAGTGACACCCATACATGCAGTGACACCCATACCATGCTGCAATACATGCAGTGACACCAATACCATGCTGCAATACAAGCGATATTGTAAGCCAGTGACACCCATGCATGCAGTGACACCCATACCCTGCTCCAATACAAGCAATATTGTAAGCCAGTGACACCCATACATGCAGTGACACCCATACCGTGCTCCAATACAAGCGATATTGTAAGCCAGTGACACCCATACATGCAGTGACACCCATACCATGCGGCAATACATGCAGTGACATTCATACCATGCTCCAATACAAGCGATATTGTAAGCCAGTGACACCCATACATGCAGTGACACCCATACCCTGCTCCAATACATGCAGTGACACCCATACCATGCTGCAATACAAGCGATATTGTAAGCCAGTGACACCCATACATGCAGTGACACCCATACCATGCTGCAATACAAGCGATATTGTAAGCCAGTGACACCCATGCATGCAGTGACACCCATACCCTGCTCCAATACAAGCAATATTGTAAGCCAGTGACACCCATACATGCAGTGACACCCATACCGTGCTCCAATACAAGCGATATTGTAAGCCAGTGACACCCATACATGCAGTGACACCCATACCATGCTGCAATACATGAAGTGACACCCATACCATGCTCCAATACAAGTGATATTGTGAGCCAGTGACACCCATACATGCAGTGACACCCATACCCTGCTCCAATACATGCAGTGACACCCATACCATACTCCAATACAAGCGATATTGTAAGCCGATGACACCCATACATTCAGTGACACCCATACCCTGCTCCAATACATGCAGTGACACCCATACCATGCTGCAATACAAGCGATATTGTAAGCCAGTGACACCCATACATGCAGTGACACCTATACCATGTTGCAATACAAGCAATATTGTAAGCCAGTGACACCCATACATGCAGTGACACTAATACCATGCTGCAATACAAGCGATATTGTAAGCCAGTGAAACCCATGCATGCAGTGACACCCATACCCTGCTCCAATACAAGCAATATTGTAAGCCAGTGACACCCATACATGCAGTGACACCCATACCGTGCTCCAATACAAGCGATATTGTAAGCCAGTGACACCCATATATGCAGTGACACCCATACCATGCTGCAATACATGCAGTGACACCCATACCATGCTCCAATACAAGCAATATTGTAAGCCAGTGACACCCATACATGCAGTGACACCCATACCCTGCTCCAATACATGCAGTGACACCCATACCATGCTGCAATACAAGCGATATTGTATGCCAGTGATACCCATACATGCAGTGACACCCATACCATGCTGCAATACATGCAGTGACACCCATACCATGCTGCAATACAAGCGATATTGTAAGCCAGTGACACCCAGACATGCAGTGACACCCATACCCTGCTGCAATACAAGCAATATTGTAAGCCAGTGACACCCATACATGCAGTGACACCCATACCATGCTCCAATACAAGCAATATTGCAAGCCAGTGACACCCATACATGCAGTGACACCCATACCGTGCTCCAATACAAGCGATATTGTAAGCCAGTGACACCCATACATGCAGTGACACCCATACCATGCTGCAATACATGCAGTGACACCCATACCATGCTGCAATACAAGCGATATTGTAAGGCAGTGACACCCATGCATGCAGTGACACCCATACCCTGCTCCAATACAAGCAATATTGTAAGCCAGTGACACCTATACAAGCAGTGACACCCATACCGTGCTCCAATACAAGCAATATTGTAAGCCAATGACACCCATACATGCAGTGACACCCATACCATGCTGCAATACATGCAGTGACACCCATACCATGCTCCAATACACGAGATATTGTAAGCCAGTGACACCCATACATGCAGTGACACCCATACCCTGTTCCAATACATGCAGTGACACCCATACCATGCTCCAATACAAGTGATATTGTAAGCCGATGACACCCATACATACAGTGACACCCATACCCTGCTCCAATACATGCAGTGACACCCATACCATGCTGCAATACAAGCGATATTGTAAGCCAGTGACACCCATACATGCAGTGACACCCATACCCTACTGCAATTCAATCGATATTGTAAGCCAGTGACACCCATACATGCAGTGACACCTTTACCATGCTGCAATACAAGCAATATTGTAAGCCAGTGACACCCATACATGCAGTGACACCCATACCCTGCTCCAATACAAGCAATATTGTAAGGCAGTGACACCCATACATGCAGTGACACCCATACCATGCTCCAATACAAGCAATATTGTAAGCCAGTGACACCCATACATGCAGTGACACCCATACCATGCTCCAATACAAGCGATATTGTAAGCTAGTGACACCCATACATGCAGTGACACCCATACCATGCTCCAATACAAGCGATATTGTAAGCCAGTGACACCCATACATGCAGTGACACCCATATCATGCTCCAATACAAGTGATATTGTAAACCAGTGACACCCATACCATACTGCAATACAAGCGATATTGCAAGCCAGTGACACCCATACATGCAGTGAAATCCATACCGCGCTCCAATAAAAGCGATACTGCAAGCCAGTGACACCCATACATGCAGTGACACCCATACCATGCTCCAATACAAGCGCTATTGCAAGCCAGTGACACCCATACATGCAGTGACAGCTATACCATGCTGCAATACAAGCAATATTGTAAGCCAGTGACACCCATACATGCAGTGACACCAATACCATGCTGCAATACAAGCGATATTGTAAGCCAGTGACACCCATGCATGCAATGACACCCATACACTGCTCCAATACAAGCAATATTGTGAGCCAGTGACACCCATACATGCAGTGACACCCATACCGTGCTCCAATACAAGCGATATTGTAAGCCAGTGACACCCATACATGCAGTGACACCCATACCATGCTGCAATACATGCAGTGACACCCATACCATGCTCCAATACAAGCGATATTGTGAGCCAGTGACACCCATATATGCAGTGACACCCATACCCTGCTCCAATACATGCAGTGACACCCATACCATGCTCCAATACAAGCGATATTGTAAGCCGATGACACCCATACATACAGTGACACCCATACCCTGCTCCAATACATGCAGTGACACCCATACCATGCTGCAATACAAGCGATATTGTAAGTCAGTGACACCCATACATGCAGTGACACCCATACCCTGCTGCAACACAAGCGATATTGTAAGCCAGTGACACCCATACATGCAGTGACACCTATACCATGCTGCAATACAAGCAATATTGTAAGCCAGTGACACCCATACATGCAGTGACACCAATACCATGCTGCAATACAAGCGATATTGTAAGCCAGTGACACCCATGCATGCAGTGACACCCATACCCTGCTCCAATACAAGCAATATTGTAAGCCAGTGACACCCATACATGCAGTGACACCCATACCGTGCTCCAATACAAGCGATATTGTAAGCCAGTGACACCCATACATGCAGTGACACCAATACCATGCTGCAATACAAGCGATATTGTAAGCCAGTGACACCCATACATACAGTGACACCCATACCCTGCTCCAATACATGCAGTGACACCCATACCATGCTGCAATACAAGCGATATTGTAAGCCAGTGACACCCATACATGCAGTGACACCCATACCCTGCTGCAATACAAGCGATATTGTAAGCCAGTGACACCCATACATGCAGTGACACCTATACCATGCTGCAATACAAGCAATATTGTAAGCCAGTGACACCCATACATGCAGTGACACCCATACCATGCTCCAATACAAGCGATATTGCAAGCCAGTGACACCCATACATACAGTGACACCCATACCCTGCTCCAATACAAGCAATATTGTAAGCCAGTGACACCCATACATGCAGTGACACCCATACCGTGCTCCAATACAAGCAATATTGTAAGCCAGTGACACCCATACATGCAGTGACACCCATACCGTGCTCCAATAGAAGCGATATTGTAAGGCAGTGACACCCATACATGCAGTGACACCCATACCATGCTGCAATACATGCAGTGACACCTATACCATGCTCCAATACAAGCGATATTGTAAGCCAGTGACACCCATGCATGCAGTGACACCCATACCCTGCTCCAATACAAGCAATATTGTAAGCCAGTGACACCCATACATGCAGTGACACCCATACCGTGCTCCAATACAAGCGATATTGTAAGCCAGTGACACCCATACATGCAGTGACACCCATACCATGCTGCAATACATGCAGTGACACCCATACCATGCTGCAATACAAGCGATATTGTAAGCCAGTGACACCCATACATGCAGTGACACCCATACCCTGCTGCAATACAAGCGATATTGTAAGCCAGTGACACCCATACATGCAGTGACACCTATACCATGCTGCAATACAAGCAATATTGTAAGCCAGTGACACCCATACATGCAGTGACACCCATACCATGCTCCAATACAAGCGATATTGCAAGCCAGTGACACCCATACATACAGTGACACCCATACCCTGCTCCAATACAAGCAATATTGTAAGCCAGTGACACCCATACATGCAGTGACACCCATACCATGCTCCAATACAAGCGATATTGTAAGCCAGTGACACCCATACATGCAGTGACACCCATACCATGCTGCAGTACATGCAGTGACACCCATACCATGCTCCAATACAAGCGATATTGTAAGGCAGTGACACCCATGCATGCAGTGACACCCATACCCTGCTCCAATACAAGCAATATTGTAAGCCAGTGACACCCATACATGCAGTGACACCCATACCGTGCTCCAATACAAGCGATATTGTAAGCCAGTGACACCCATACATGCAGTGACACCCATCATGCTCCAATACAAGCGATATTGAAAGGCAGTGACACCCATGCATGCAGTGACACCCATACCCTGCTCCAATACAAGCAATATTGTAAGCCAGTGACACCCATACATGCAGTGACACCCATACCGTGCTCCAATACTAGCAATATTGTAAGCCAGTGAAACCCATACATGCAGTGACACCCATACCATGCTGCAATACATGCAGTGACACCCATACCATGCTCCAATACAAGCGATATTGTAAGCCAGTGACACCCATACATGCAGTGACACCCATACCCTGTTCCAATACATGCAGTGACACCCATACCATGCCCCAATACAAGTGATATTGTAAGCCGATGACACCCATACATACAGTGACACCCATACCCTGCTCCAGTACATGCAGTGACACGCATACCATGCTGCAATACAAGCGATATTGTAAGCCAGTGACACCCATACATGCAGTGACACCCATACCCTGCTGCAATACAAGCGATATTGTAAGCCAGTGACACCCATACATGCAGTGACACCTATACCATGCTGCAATACAAGCAATATTGTAAGCCAGTGACACCCATACATGCAGTGACACCCATACCCTGCTCCAATACAAGCAATATTGTAAGGCAGTGACACCAATACATGCAGTGACACCCATACCATGCTCCAATGCGAGCAATATTGTAAGCCAGTGACACCCATACATGCAGTGACACCCATACCATGCTGCAATACAAGTGATATTGTAAGCCAGTGACACCCATACATGCAGTGACACCCATAACCTGCTCCAATACAAGCGATATTGTAAGGCAGTAACGCCCATACATGCAGTGACATCCATACCATGCTCCAATACACGCGATATTGTAAGCCAGTGACACCCATACATGCAGTGACACCCATACCATGCTCCAATACAAGCGATATTGTAAGCCAGTGACACCCATACATGCAGTGACACCCATACCATGCTGCAATACAAGCGATATTGTAAGCCATTGACACCCATACATGCAGTGACACCCATACCCTGCTGCAATACAAGCGATATTGTAAGCCAGTGACACCCATACATGCAGTGACACCTATACCATGCTGCAATACAAGCAATATTGTAAGCCAGTGACACCCATACATGCAGTGACACCCATACCATGCTCCAATACAAGCGATATTGTAAGCCAGTGACACCCATACATGCAGTGACACCCATACCATGCTCCAATACAAGCGATATTGTAAGCCAGTGACACCCATACATGCAGTGACACCCATATCATGCTCCAATACAAGTGATATTGTAAGCCAGTTACACCCATACCATACTGCAATATAAGCGATATTGCAAGCCAGTGACACCCATACATGCAGTGAAATCCATACCGCGCTCCAATAAAAGCAATACTGCAAGCCAGTGACACCCATACATGCAGTGACACCCATACCATGCTCCAATACAAGCGATATTGCAAGCCAGTGACACCCATACATGCAGTGACACCCATACCCTGCTCCAATACATGCAGTGACACCCATACCATGCTCCAATACAAGCGATATTGTAAGCCAGTGACACCCATACATTCAGTGACACCCATACTGTGCTCCAATACAAGCAATATTGTAAGCCAGTGACACCCATACATGCAGTGACACACATACCTTGCTCCAATACAAGCAATATTGTAAGCCAGTGACACCCGTACATGCAGTGACACCCATACCCTGCTCCAATACAAGCGATATTGCAAGGAAGTGAGGTGCTTTCTCTATTTTGTGCTATTACAAATTTTCATAAAATTAGCATAACATTTGCAACAACTTATTGGCACCCTATCTTTAGACATTGAGCTCATGTCCATCAGCATTAACAACATTGAGCTGGCTGTAAACAGAATTGGGTCTTGGGGAATAATGGGGTCCCCAACAATGCTTTTGGGGACATATGATGGACAGCTAATGATTTTGAGTGGTTGGGAATGTGGTAGGATGGATCCTGGGTGGGAGTTGCTGTTATGGATGTTATGTTTGTGCAAGTACAACTCTATGATATATGACTGTGGGGTTTACTTCCTGTTTCCAGTCATTACTATTATTATGTTACTGGTCATTCTGCTAATAACATGGCTCCTGCACAGTAGTCATTTGTGCTGTCTTTATTTACACCACATGAAACAGTTGCTCGGGGGCTGCGTGGGGGGGGGGGGGGGGCACGGGCCGGAAGCAGCCAAAGTCCATACAAGTATCCAAAGAAGGCCTGCACACCACTTTAACAGGAACTTTTTATTACTTCATCACCATTTCAAAACGGTTTTACAGTGAATTGTGTGTAAATGGTGATGGGGCAATAAAAAGTTTCTGTTAAAGTGGTGTGCGGACCTTCCTTGGATACTATTGTTGGTACCTGGCTTCCTGTCTTCATTCTGGCAGCAGTATGGTTTGGCAGATGAAGCAGCTACTTTGTACTGTGAAGTGAGCCCTGTTTTGAGGTGGAGCTGCAGCTGACAATATGTTATGTGGCTCAGTTTTGAAATACAGCCCCCAAAAAACTCGTTAAAGCAAATCTGAAATCATCTTTAAAAAACAAACAAAAAAACCACCCAAATAACAATCAAAGCAAAAAAAAAACAAAAATCATTATGGCAGCAAACAAATATAGCTGTTGTCTCCATATCACCATGTAGTGACAGCTAACAAATGAATTTAATTAATTGTCCCATGCTCTCAGTAAACACCTGGTTTTGACATGGTGCACTACAGGCCCTATTCCCCAGTGTGTTGCTAGCCAATTTCATGGAGGAGGAAGGATGTGAATTTGCTTTACATCCCTGAGATTATAGATTACCATATAATCGCTGTGCAGCAGTGGAATAAGACATCAAGGTCCGGCATAATGTAGACCTGCTCCCCAATCACACAAACCTGACAAGGTCAATTCACATAAATACTGGCTCTTCAAAGTACCTAAGTTGCTAAAGTTGATCAATTTCAACAGTATCTATCCATTAGTTTCAATAGATTTCCCACTGTGAGGCTGGGATGCATTACAGATTTTGATAGCTATGGTCTCCTCCCTGTATGGTATGGTATGAAGTGAGCTGAAACAACACCTGGCCTCCCAGAGTGCAGTGGGAGGAGGCTGCATAACTAAATAAAAAAAAATAAAAAAAAACACTCTGAATAACTGAATAAATGTGGAAACAAGCAAACCATCTGCAGTCACTGAACAAAAGTGTCCTCTCTTCCTCCATAAGGCATGGCCATTGGCTCTAGTGTAAATCTACACTAGGAAGGCCGAGGGGATCACATTTGATGCTGGCTCTGTGTGCTGGTAGGTTCATTATGCATTTTAACACATAGGCCGCAATTCACTAAGCTTTATCAAACAATTTATCAAACGTTTGATAATTTGCCTTGTGGGTAAAATCTAATTTTGAATTCACTAAAGTGTTACATATTTATTGAACATTTTATCGATAAAACATTCGCTAAATCTGTAACACCTTAGTGAATTCAAAATTATATTTTACCCATGAGGTAAATTATCAAACGTTTGATAAAGTGTTTGATAAAGCTTAGTGAATTGAGACCATAGCGTTTTCATACATCACTAAATAGCCAAGGCTAAACACCACTGGGAGGGCCGGGTTACATTCCAATATACAGCAATATATACACATAGGAAGTGTTTCTGATACTGAAACCAGGATGATTACCCGTAACATATAAGTGGGTATCCTGGATAATGTATTACATTCACCCTGCTGTGCTTTTTTAAGCATGTGCCATGACAACATGTTTCACTGTCACCTGACAGATGCACCACACTTCCCCCATTTTCTGCCGTAGTTGTTCTGATGTAACCCAGAGTAGCCCACATGCAACAGCATGCCTAGGAACCACCATTTTTAGATCTGTCTTTTGTTACCTGTTCGTCTATAGGCCTTGTATTAGGTTAGTAATGTCCTAATAAATTGCATATTTTTACACCAGCTCTGTGCTCCCCATACTTTTACTTTTTTTTTCATTTTTAGATCTTTAGCTGGAGATGGGCCAAACATGGGGTGTAGCCCTCATAATTCCCAGAGTGGTGATAGTGTGTGATTATGATGATAACTTCTCAGCCAATCTGAATTTCTACAGAGGTGACCAGTGCTAATTGCCTACTGTAATTACCCCAAAATTGCAATTCAAAGATCCTTTCACCTGAAGAGGGCTAACAATCACATGTGGTGATTGGCAAAAACAAGTGGTAATATGCACTAGCATTGTGGACACTGAGGATGCACTGCTGTTCTGCTGACAATTTCATTACAATAGTTTTTACATGAATCATTCAGTAAAGCTGTTTCTGCCTTGCAGAGAGTGTAGTTGGGACTTGATTGAGGGGCGGACATTATGCTACATGCCCAGAAGTCATGGAAATGAAACACCTTTTCCAAATTTCTACCTCATGGCCAATCCCCTGCACTGAACGACACACAACTCAGTGTTCTGAGCGTCCGGTTATCTCACACAGGGGGTGCTACCTGAGTGGGCCTCCTTGCTTGTGGCTCCACCATACAGTAAATATAAGCACAAACACTGCTGTCACTGTGGAGAAAGGCACAATCCTGGGTGGCATCTCCCCATCAGTGTATCCTGAGGAGGCAATGGTGGACTACAGTGCTGCAAGTGTAGCCTACTTCTAGCCTAAGTGGTGCTGTAGGTAGAGGTAGCTACAGAGACATCGAAGTGGTGAATGTTATAAGGTGATCTAAAAAGTGATCAGGACGAGCCAGAGAAATGTATAAAAACAGCATGTAACGATTGGTGTCAGCAACACAGATTTTTCTGATTATTGGTAATCTGCAGTATCACCAACAATACAGATGCCATACCTGATTATGTGGTGATCTGCAGAATCACCAATAATACGAGTATAGCTAGACACAGGACACCTAATGTGGTATTGTGTTTGGTGCAACAGTAATAAGAGAAGTTATTTCCCGAGGAGCGGGAGATACAGACAATATTGCAGCCACGGATCCCCTGAGGGGCAGGGGATTCAGAGTGCACTGCAGCCAGTGGACGCCTGAGAAGCAGGGACCACTGACGGTATTAGAGAGTATGATCACCTGAAGGGCAGGTGATCAAGACTAAGCAATAGCCTAGGATCCCCTGAGGAGCAGGGAATACAGACTATACTGCAGCCAGGAATAACCTGAGGAGCAGGAATTCAGATAGTACTGCAGCCAGTGGACACCTGAGGAGCAGGGACCACTGACTGTGCTGCAAGTGAGGTCACAGGTGGAATGAGTGATTATGACTGTACTACAGCCAAGGATTCCCTGAGGCGCAGGGAATCAGACTGTACTGCAGCCAGTGGACTCCTGAGGAGCAGGGACCACTGACTTTGCTGCAAGATGATCTCCTGAGGAGCAGGTGATCAACAGACACTATTTGCAGCTAACAGACACCTGAGGAACAAGTGTCACAGACAGTACAGTAAGACTGGTCACCTAAGGGTTAGGTGACAGCCCTTAAGATTTCCCTCACTAGTGGTAAGACCCACTAGTGAGGATAGAAAGGTCAGACAAGCAAAGTCAGCAACGAATGGGCAGATACAGTACAGAGGTGGAAGACTGATTCGGTATCATCTAGGTACAGGCAGAGTCGGCAACAGTAATAAGATAGGCAGAAGTACCAAATCAGTAAGCAAGAGAGTAGTCAGGAGAGCGAGAGATCATAACAGATAAACAGTAGTAATATAGCAATATCCTAGTCTAGGTGTGAAGTCCTTGGTTTCAACACCTGGGAACTATACTAATAGATGTACTATAGCAATATAATAGTACTTAAAGAGACACTGAAGCGAAAAAAAATATATGATATAGTGAATTGGTTGTGTACTATGAATAATTACTAGAAGATTAGCAGCAAAGAAAATATTCTCATACTTTTATTTTCAGGTATATAGTGTTTTTTGTAACATTGCATCATTCTATAATATGTGCAGATTACACAACACTCAGCATTCAAAATGAGTCTTTCAGAGCAGTCTGTGAACTAATGACCTCTCCTCTAGCAGAGGAAAAGTAAATAGTCCAGGAACAGTTAAGATAATAAAAGTCAGATAACAGCCCTCTCCACGACTAACTTAGTCGGAGAGCTTAATGGCTTGTTTGCATAGAGATAACAACTGGAGTTTCTCAACTCTTCCTGTACCGGAAACAATTACACTGATGTATCTGATCTTAATGTTTTATTTCTTAGCTGTGCTACACATACAAATCATAATATCATCATTTTTTTTTCCGCTTCAGTGTCTCTTTAAAACTATCAACGGAATCTGACTAAGTGTGAATTCCCAGCTCCGGCTGGTTCTAACACACTGTAAGATCTGACTAGGGTCTGAGCGCTCACACGTAAGCATTTGCAACAGCAGACAACTTGCAACTGACAGGCAAGTCCTATAAATACCCAGAGCGCTCCACAGCGCCGCCCCAGTCACTCAGCCAATCCAGAGCATAGCTGGAGTCAGCTGATCGGCTTGATCAGCTGACTCCTCTTCTACTTGTAACCACCTGCTCATGGCAAGAGACAGAGGAGAGTGCTCGATCCTCATACTGCTAGACCTTTCTGCAGCCTTTGATACAGTTGACCATGACATCTTGATAAACAGGCTACAGGAATACTGCGGCATTGATGGCATAGTTCTTCAGTGGTTCCAATCCTTCTTGAGTGGCAGAACCCACAAAGTGTCTATTGGACCCTTCCTGTCTACCCCTATATCACTTAAGTATGGGGTGCCCCAGGGCTCAATCCTCTCTCCCCTGCTTTTCACGATTTACATGTTACCGCTTGGAAAACTAATCCAAAAACATGGCCTGACATACCACTACTATGCAGACGACACCCAACTATATCTTTCCTTCAAGCCTGGTGTGAAAGACCCAACTCTAACTATAAACGCCTGTTTACGTGAACTACAGCAATGGATGAATGACAACTGGCTGAAACTAAATGCAGACAAAACTGAAGTCCTTCTGATTGGAGGGCAGAGCATGATAACAAAACAACTTAACCCTCCTGGCGGTATGAAAAATTCCACCAGGAGGCAGCGCGGCAGTTTTTTTTTTTTTTTAAATCATGTAGCGAGCCCAGGGCTCGCTACATGATAGCCGCTGCTCAGCGGCATCCCCCGGCCCTCTTCGATCAGGAAATCCCGTTCAAAGAATGGGATTTCCTGGAGGGCTTCCCCCGTCGCCATGGCGACGGGGCGGGATGATGTCACCGACGTCAGCGACGTCGTGACGTCATTGGGAGGCACTGATTGGCCAGGCAGCGCACGGGGTCTGGGGGGGGCCGTGCGCCGCAACGGATAGCGGCGATCGGGCGCGGGGCGGCGGCGATCAGTGTGCTGGCCGGAGAAAACCTCCTGCACGGCTTACCCCGAACTACGGGAATAGGAGGCACGGATCTACGCAGCTCTGATCATGTGCGTAGCCTGGGAGTTTTAATTGATGGGAATTTAAACGTCAGAACTCAAATCTCTGATGTGGTGAAATCATCCTATTTTCACCTGAAGAACATTGAAAAAATCAAGCACCTCATCCCCCCACAAGATCTGCCAACCTTAGTCCATGCCTTCATCGCATCCCGACTGGACTACTGTAATGCTCTCTACACTGGCCTTCCAAAAAAGGTCTTGTACCGCCTACAGCTGATACAGAATACTGCTGCCAGACTGCTAACCAACCAACCCCGTCACTGCCACATAACGCCAGTCCTGCACTCCCTTCACTGGCAACCTATAGAATGGAGGGTCCAATTCAAGATCGGCCTACTGACATTTAAATCCCTGAATAATCTGGGCCCTGGATACATGAAAGATATGTTGCAGCTGCGTAGCAATCCCCGCATTCTCAGATCCACAGGTTCTAATAATCTAGTCATACCCAGAGTCCACTTGGAAACTTTTGGTCTCAGAGCCTTCTGTCATGCTGCCCCTACGTTTTGGAACTCCCTACCTCAACAGATCAGGACAGCTCCATCACTGGCCGTGTTTAATTCCAGACTGAAAACCCACCTGTTCAGTTTGACATTTGCAGAATTATAACTTTTGTTGTGTAAATTACTTCATCCTACTACCAATTACTGAATCTGAGAGAGCCTAAGCGCTTTGAGTCCTATGGGAGAAAAGCGCTATAGAAATGTTATTGTATTGTATTGTACTTGCATAAAGGTCCTGTCGTCTGGCGCGCGCGTAGCTCTTTATCTGTGTGCACTATAAGGGCCAGGCGAACCAGCAGCATGTAGCTGCGCGTAAGAAGCCGCCGGCTGGAATGCGGAGATGGCCGCCATGCCGCTTGCCCATGCGGCGGCATCTCCGCTATTCTTTACACAGCAATTATTTATGCTGATACCCACTCCCAGGGCCTTTTTCCACTAGCTGTGTTCATTTATGCAGCGTATTCACTGTGTTTTCATTTTGAACAATGCCCATTCACTTGAATGAAAATTGTATCAAAATCAAGGGAAAATTGTCACGATTTTGAAAAATCGAGCTGCTATACAAAGTATAAAGAGCTCAATCACAGCCTAAACACGGCAGGACAGCAATTGCATTTGTCAGATCAGACTAATGGAAACGGTCGCTTCTGTTTTGTTAAACTGTACCTTGCATTTTGTGATCCATTAGCAATCGGTGTTGGATCGCAAACTGTTGGATCACAAAATGCAGGGTAGTGGAAAAGAAAACCAAAATTAAGCGTGGCGAATTTGCTGCAATTTTGGCAAATTTTGTAACGTTTCTTATTTAAGTGAATGGGAATGAGTTTTTCGAAACGCAAATGCAGCACCACATGCACCACTGCAGGGATCAAAGTGATGAAAGAGCAGAGTGGACATATAAGCATAGGAACATCGCAGCACTCAGCTTATGGGGTGGGGCCTCCACATTTGAGACAACCAACTTTTTCCAGTTTTTTAGGTAAAAGTTGGGGGTCGGCATATACTCAAGTATATACGGTATCTGTATGTTTTCTGGATGTCAGAGTTTACCTGCCGAGACTAGAGGAGAACATACAAACTGCATGTAGGTAATGTCCTGGTCCAGATTTGAACTGCAAGGCAAGAGTGCTATCTATCCACTGTGCTACCATGCTGCCAAAGAGCAATGTCTATAATTTCAGCTAATGAGCACTACAGAATGGATATGTAAACACTTCTCTGGATGCAGCTGCAGCATTCAGTGTTCCTGAATGGGATCTGCATCAACACATCACAATGGACTGCACCATAAGTGGCCCTATATAGTGGTAAAGCATATGGCCCGCATATTTACCTGGTGTGACTGAGCTTATTTATAAAGGCGATCATTAAGAGCCATGCTACAGATGGACTTTGTTGCAGCAGCTTTTCCCTGTGACTGGTCTCTAACAATGGACTTTTATAGGGAGCGTCTATTGCTAGGTTTCATTTCCTGCCTGTATTAAAACTTGCCCGGTGACTAAAGGTTGCAATCATTTTTTGATTAGTGTCGCTGTCATTCACAACACTTGCTCCTAAAGCAAGCATATCACTAGAGACTTGCCTAGTCTCAACACACAGCAAATAGTTGCCGCAACTGAGCTGCTCACGAGACACGGCCCATATGCTGCATCTATAGCACCTTACCTATTTTCCTGTGACATTAAGATGTGGAATGCATTGCCACAGGAAGTCGTTCTGGCAAACTCTATACCTGCATTTAAAGGGGGCTTAGATGTGTAACGATCGGTGTCAGCAACCAGAGAGAGAATCTGATCCTTGGCGATCCGCAGTATCCCCATGAATACAGATATACCCGATTATTGAGGATCTGCCCAATCGTCAACAATCAGATATGTCTAACCTCTAGACACCAGAGAGAGTGTAAGTGTTTGGTGCAACAGTAACAACTCTGAGTAAATACCACCAGAGGAGCTGGAGGCCTATACTCCTGAGGAATTCACCCCTGAGCGGTGGGTGATATTCCTGTAGCCTGTGGACCCCTGAGCGAGGGACCAAGGCTGGGATGCAGGAAGCCCTGCTGTTAATATGTAAGGTTTTGCCCTGAACTGGGCTAACGTAACACAGTAATAACACAACCTAGTCTGGGGTGTGAGGTCCATATTCACAACACCCTGGAACTAGTCTGGAGCATAACATAAATGATAATACAATTCCCTAATCTTGGGTGTGAGTTCCGTGATCATCAACACCCTGGAACTAGTCTGGAGTATAACATAAATGATAATACAGTTCCCTAGTCTTGGATGTGAGTTCCGTGATCATCAACACCCTGGAACTAGTCTGGAGTATAACATAAATGATAATACAGTTCCCTAGTCTTGGATGTGAGGGCCTTGATCTCAACACCCTGGAACTATGCTAGAGAATACACAGAAGATACACAATATTCCTAGTCTGGGGTGTGAGGACCTTGATCTCAACACCCTGGAACTGGTCTAACAAATAATACAATTCAATTAGTACTCTAAGCTATCAAGAACCTGACTCAGTGTGGATTCCCAGCTCCAGCCGGTTCTGGCACACTGTCGGGTCTAGCTAAGGTCTGAGTGCCTTCACGCAAGTGTTAGCAATGGCAGACAACCAGCAACTGACAAGCAGCAGAATATATACAGTAGTTGCTGGACTCTGCCGCCCCGCCCGAGCCATTCAGCCAATCAGCCAATCATGAGTCCTGATCAGCTGACACTTCCCGTGCTGGTATAAAGGTCCTGAGTTCAGGCCCGCGCGCGCGTTGCTCTCCATCTGCCTATGTGCACTAACAGACCCAGCCACACCAAGCGCATGCTGCTGCATGCAAACCGCCGCGTTGGACGTGGAAACAGCCGCTTTGCTGTCAGGACATGCGGCGGCTTTTCACCATACTACCAGACACGTGTCCATGCGTGCAAACCGCCGCTTTGGAAGCGGAGTCAGCCGCCTTGCTCTTGGCATATGCGGCGGCTTTTCCGCGTTTTCTCACAAGATGCTTTCCTTGCGTTGAAAGACATCCATGGCTACAATTACTAGGTAATGCCTAATGATGTTGATCCAGGGATTTTATCTGATTGCCATCTGGAGTCGGGAAGGAATTTTTCCCTTTTTTGGGCTAATTGTACCATGCCTTATAAGGGTTTTTTCGCCTTCCTCTGGATCAACAGGGATATGTGAGGGAGTAGGCTGGTGTTGTACTTTGTACTGGTTGAACTCGATGGACGTATGTCTTTTTTCAACCAAAATAACTATGTAACTATTATATTGTAAAAGCAAATTACAACGTCTTCTGAGCTCCAGTGGGTCACAATTGGTGCAAGGAAAGGAAGCCTGTGCTGACCTAGTATTAATTAATACTTCTCCCACTTTAATTTAAAACCTGTCTGAAATATCATGCAGAAGATCAGCAGAGATAGATCATTAGCATGAAACTCATTAAAATGCCAAAATACACCAAGTAATACCCCCCCCCCCCACTCCCTTTTCTAATATTACACCTATAAATGTTTAACAATTTCGTCAGTCCTCCCCACATATTGCAGACTGCATGGACAGGGATTTAGAGAAAATCTAAGAGATCTTTTTTTTTTTTAATCTGTAGATGCAATCACTGATCATAGAGCAAGAGCGACACCTAGTGGTGCGACAGCAAAAAGTACCTCCATAATCGCAGAATTTATATGCAGCTTGAAACTGGACAAATCAAATGCAGTTGCTGCCAATATGGATTAGCCCAATTCCAAGCTGGATACAAATAGCAACACAATTTGCATCAAGTCAGAAATATTAGCATCTATTTGGTAATTTCTAGTCATGATAATCATTTTTTCTCTATTTAACATTTTTTTCCCACTATTAACGTTTATTGTAAAACCGAGTAAAAAGTTGTACAACAACATATAGCATCTCATGTCAAAATGCAAAAATATGTACAATGAATAATTGCATTTGCATGTAAGCCCGAGAAAGCAATGATAATAGAAAGTGAGGATAAAAGAGGCCTTGTGAGTCTGCCAATGATCATCATATTAACATTCTCATCCCTCTGCTACGTAGCAGTTAGAGGATACTAGTACAGGATAATGCAAAAATGTCATAGAAAATGTTTACCATGTGTTTTGCCTAAGCAAATAGGGTTTTTAAACCCTCTAACTTCGCTCACCATTCAAAGATGGGAATAAACCAAAATTGCTGCAAAACATGTATATTTAACTCAAAGAAATAGTTTATTTAGTTCTACAATCCTGTTACAATATTATCTAAGGCCTGCAGAATCATAGTTAGTTGATTAATTAGAAGCATGCATCAACACGTTACCAGCTGTTGTAGCATCACCCAGGGAGAATTGGGGGACCTCAGCGACCACGAAGGGGAAACACCTGGAACATACACGAACAGCACGTCTGCTGATCATCTGGAAGATCCCAAAGTCAAAGTGTTTTCCCCCTGCCTTTAACGGACAGAATCGTCATAACCGCGCAAGCGCATAAGCAGCTAATCAGAACATGTTTCTATTCCGCGCAAGCACAGAAAGAACACATGTTACTGCTGCTGCCTCAGCGCGTGATCACAACATGATCTTATTCCACGCAAGCGCAGAAAGACCATATATTGCTATTTTAGCGCGTGATCAGAACATGCTCTTACTGCGCGCAGGCGCAGAAAGTCCACATGTTGCCAATCAAGTGCTTTGTGGATGTTGCTTTGTGGACAAAGAATGTGAGCAAATGTAAGAAATGTAACTTATTGCACAGCAATTCATTGTTCTTACTCTGCACAAGGACAGACAAAATACAGCAACGATTTCAGTTGCTGTGTTAAACCCAATTAACTCATCCAGTACTAAACAGAGAACACATTTAACATATATACGTGAACAGTAATCCATACATTAAAAAAGGATCCATACATAAAGACAGGCATGTCACTAACGTATCTGTAACGATTGTGGAATTCTCTCCGTGATCAGCGCACAAGATGTGCGCTGACACTGCGGAAATCCTTCACAAGCGTGTAATTTGAGGGAACTCAGTAAAAGGTGCAATGCATCTGTAGAGGGAAATTCCTGTCGGCAGGTGGAGCTGTGGAGTGCAGAGGAACAGCTCCTCTGCCCTGCCACACACGCCAGACAGGAATTGCACGCAGGGAAGAAACGCAGGGCAAGATAGCCCTGAAAGAGAGAGATCAAAGCGATAGAGGGTATGCGTGTTCACCAAATTAGTCGCCACCCTGCGACGATGAACACACAACCATGAAGACAAAGTGAGAAGGCAATCGCCAGAGATGGCGATTGCTAACAGAGACACAAGACCGAATAAGCACAGATGAAGAATGTATGTATGTCCACCAATCTAGCCGCCACCTGCGACGGCAGACACACAACAAGGAAACCGAGTGAGAACGCAATCGCCTGAGAAGCGATTGCGAATCAGATTGAGCAAAGGGACAGATTGTATGTGTGTGCACCAAACTAGTCACCAACCCGCGACGGTGCATACACAACAGCAGATATGAAGTAGGAACGCAATCGCAAGAGAGGCGATTGCCAGAGGTGACACAAGGCTACAGCAAGACAGAGCACGAGAGTAGCAAAGGCACAGCAAATCATACAATGAGGAGATACGAAAAATAACAAACGCTAGCTAAACGCGAACACCGCACTCATTCGCAACAGTGCACGCGTTCATGCGCGGTCCCCGCATGATAAGCACAACAGAGACAAGCACGCCTAACTAACCACCGACAGACAAACATGAAACAGAGGACGCGAGTGCTTGCTTAACGGTTACCTCACCGAGCCTCCAGCAAGCGTTCGTAGCAGACAAGACAGACACATGAAAACATGAACAAGTGAGAGATAGGATCCACAGCACTAGCGAAAGAGGCTAGTGCGATCCAGGAAGACAGAGCAGAAGGATCCACAGCACTAGCGCAAGAGGCTAGTGCAATCCAAGTACAGCAAGAGAGATGGAGATCAGACGGATCCACAGCACTAGCGCAAGGCGAGTGCGATCTTGGCAAGACAGAACAGATGAGATAGCTGGTAGCAACCGCTGCTCCAGCTATACTCTAAGAACAAAGATCAGAACGACTTCCTGTCGACCACCGCTGGGACAGGACAATCGCAACAGACAAACAAAACAGGTATGCAATCCTAACTGCACTAGGGAAACTGCCTAGTGCAGTTCCAGGAATTACTCTAGGCTAATCTTCAAACAAAGAGCAAGGCTGACACTCCAGGCGAGTGTTACACAGGAACTAACTCTTATGACCAGCAAAGGACTCTGGGAAACATAGCTCTTTATACTGCCAGTCATCAAAGGAGGCAGGTAGGAGATTTGCATAACGAGTGTATGCAAATTCCTCAGCAGCAGAACAGACCAGAAACTTGTAATGGAAAAACAGGTCTCTCTTGCAGAGACCTGCAGCCCACAGACTAGAGGAATGGTCAAACAGCTGTCTGCCAGTGCATCCAGCTGAGCGGATCATTACAGTATCACATTATGTTATCACTGAACTGTACTACTTCAGTATCCTGCTCCAGGAGGAAGAGGAAGTAGGCGGAAAGGGTAGGTGGAAAGGGTAAAATAAGAAAGATAAGGAATTAAAGTGATGAATACAGAAAAAAAGAAAGAGAGAAGAGAAAGAAGAAGAGTGCATGCAAGTCTACAAAAGAAGGACCTGGGGATATAGTATTACGGGCCATCTATGTGGATACTCAGACATTCATAAGGGTTTTGCATTCATCCAAATACTGGAACTCTACCCATACTGACATCCTTGGCGAGGAAAACAAGTTCTTCCATTGCTCCCATGGATTCCACTCTCACTTCCGGAGACTTCCACACACAGTAAGGAATATCTGATAAATCTAGGAAATCAGGTGTCTTTGAGGTCTGTCACTAAGCACTAGGTTCTCAAAACTCGCGAGAGGCTTGGTCCAGTCAAATTTGCCTTTCAGGGAGTTTAGGTAGTGGCGTAGCTGCAGATATTGCCAATTGGATAGCTGGCTGTTTTCTCTAAATAGATTCATATCTGACATAGATTTAGTAGCCCCCCCTGAGTGTCTTTAAGTCTAGAGCAACTACTTCCGTGCCAGTCATAGAGAAAAGGGATGTCAGTGGCTGAAGGACAAGCTGGGTTATTCAGAAGCGGAGTAAGGCCTCGTTTCCACAGCGCACTGCCCTGTGCGTTCAGCAAGGTATTCATTTTTCCATGTAACTAAATGTAGCTGGTTCACATCTATGCGCTGCGCTGAGCAGCGTTACAAAAACGTAGTGTTGTATGCATTTCTGTGCGCTGAGCTGTAAAGCGCACATCAATGCAAGTGAATGGGTGCGCTTTTTTAGCGCATAGAAGCGCGTACAAGCGCATAGAAGCGCATTTGGTTTTTACCCCTAATTGGAGAAAAAAATACATTTACATACAAAAACAAAGTTTTATTGACAATTGCTGCTGCTACAGTAAGCAAAACGTGCTTTAATCTCCTTGCCGGTTATCCCGAGCTCAGCTCAGGGTAACCTGCGCAGGAGGATTTCTCAGGCCCCGCTGGGCCGATTTGCATAATTTTTTTTTTTGTTACAAGCAGCTAGCACTTTGCTAGCTGCTTGTAACACCCGCTCGCCGCCGATCCGCCGCTATCCGCAACGTCGCGCCACCCCCCCCCCCCCTCCAGACCCCTTGCGCAGCCTGGCCAATCAAGGCCAGGCAGCGCTGAGGGGTGGCCCGGGATTTCCTGTGACGTCCCGACGTCCATGACGTCGGTGACGTCATCCCGCCCCGTCGCCATGGCGACCGGGAAGCCCTGCAGGAAATCTCGTTCTCAACGGGATTTTCTGCATACTCTGATCGCCGAAGGCGATCGGAGGAGCTCGGGGGATGCCGCCGCTCAGCGGCTATCATGTAGCGAGCCCTGGGCTCGCTACATGATTAAAAAAAAAAAAAAAAAAAAGTTCCACGCTGCCTCCTTGCCGGATATTTTAGAACGGCTAGGAGGTTAAAGAAGCGCAGCGCAACGCACAGAAACGTGCACTAAAGCGCGCACAAGCGTTTTTTACCACGCGCTTTAACATGTTTTTCAGCGCAGCAGATGTGAACGAGGCCTAAGTTTGCCTAGGAAGGACTCAAAACGCATAGTGAGGAGATATTCCTTAATGCACTTTTTGGATTACCCCATAGTTTCCTCATTCTTTCAGGACAATCAGCCGAGCCAAAAGTAGAGCAAGCTGAAGTTTCTTGTTTTACTTGCATATATTTCTTGGGTGATATAGTATTGGGCTATTCCACCACCCTGCAAAGCTGGGATGCCAGGTGATATTTATGGAGATCTGGGAGCCCCATATCTCCCACTTCTTTTGGAAGCGATAAAGTCTTGCCCTTAATCCTTGGTGGCTTATTGCCCCAGATGAACCTATTGATAGCTGTCTGAAGTTCCTTCAGGTATACTGAAGGAAGTTCAATTGGCAGGCATTGACAGAGGTCCCCAACCTGGGGGCCGCGGCCCCCTGGGGGTCCGTGGGCAGATTTCTGGGGGGCCGCGGCGGATCTGGCCTTTCTCCCTCTCCCCCCAGCGGCCGCCGTTCCTGATACCTTATGAGCGGGCGGCCGCTTTCTTCCTTATATTCCCCATAGCCCCTCTCCTCTTTGAAGCATCTCGTATTACAGCAGCGCTTGCTGTGCGCATGCTGTAAGGAGGGAAGGAGGCGGGCAGCGTTCCCATGGTAACAGCGATCGCCGCTACAGGAAGCCGCTGCCCTATTTCCTACCCTTCCTTACAGCAGCCGCGCGGGAAGCGCTGCTGTAATACGAGGTGCTGCAAGAGGAGAGGCGCTATGGGGGATTCAAGGAAGCGACCGCCCGCTCGTAAGATAACAGGAGCGGCGGCCACGGGGGGCTGTGCGGGGGAGAGGAGAGGCTACACTGGGCTAACTGTACTGGCGACACTGGGGCAGCGATACTGGGCTAACTATACTTGCTATTCTGGGCTAACTATACTTGCTATTCTGGGCTAACTATACTTGCTATACTGGGATAACTATACTTGCTATACTGGGCTAACTATACTTGCTATTCTGGGCTAACTATACTTGGTATACTGTGGTAACTGTACTAGCTATACTGGGGTAATTATACTTGCTATACTAGGCTAACTGTACTTGCTATACTGGGCTGACTGTACTTGCTATACTGTGGTAACTGTACTAGCTATACTGGGGTAACTATACTTGCTATACTAGGCTAACTGTACTTGCTATACTGGGGTAACTGTACTTGCTATACTGGGGTAGCTATACTTGCTATACTAGTCTAACTGTACTTGCTATACTGGGGTAACTACTGGCTATACTGGGGTAGCTATACTTGCTATACTAGGCTAACTATACTTGCTATACTGTGGTAACTGTACTAGCTATACTGGGGTAATTATACTTGCTACACTAGGCTAACTGTACTTGCTATACTGGGCTGACTGTACTTGCTATACTGTGGTAACTGTACTAGCTATACTGGGGTAACTATACTTGCTATACTAGGCTAACTGTACTTGCTATACTGTGGTAACTGTACTTGCTATACTGGGGTAGCTATACTTGCTATACTAGTCTAACTGTACTTGCTATACTGGGGTAACTACTGGCTATACTGGGGTAGCTACACTTGCTATACTAGGCTAACTGTACTTGCTATACTGGGGTAACTGTACTTGCTATACTGTGGTAACTGTACTTGCTATACTAGGCTAACTGTACTTGCTATACTGGGGTAACTACTGGCTATACTGGGGTAGCTATACTTGCTATACTGGGCTAACTGTACTTGCTATACTGTGGTAACTGTACTAGCTATACTGGGGTAATTATACTTGCTACACTAGGCTAACTGTACTTGCTATACTGGGCTGACTGTACTTGCTATACTGTGGTAACTGTACTAGCTATACTGGGGTAACTATACTTGCTATACTAGGCTAACTGTACTTGCTATACTGTGGTAACTGTACTTGCTATACTGGGGTAGCTATACTTGCTATACTAGTCTAACTGTACTTGCTATACTGGGGTAACTACTGGCTATACTGGGGTAGCTATACTTGCTATACTAGGCTAACTGTACTTGCTATACTGGGGTAACTGTACTTGCTATACTGTGGTAACTGTACTTGCTATACTAGTCTAACTGTACTTGCTATACTGGGGTAACTACTGGCTATACTGGGGTAGCTATACTTGCTATACTAGGCTAACTGTACTTGCTATAGTGTGGTAACTGTACTTGCTATACTGGGCTAACTGTACTTGCTATACTGTGGTAACTGTACTTGCTATACTAGGCTAACTGTACTTGCTATACTGGGGTAACTACTGGCTATACTGGGGTAGCTATACTTGCTATACTGGGCTAACTGTACTTGCTATACTGTGGTAACTGTACTTGCTATACTAGGCTAACTGTACTTGCTATACTGTGGTAACTGTACTTGCTATACTGGGCTAACTGTACTGGCTATACTGTGGTAACTGTACTTGCTATACTGGGGTAACTATACTTGCTATACTAGGCTAACTGTACTTGCTATAGTGTGGTAACTGTACTTGCTATACTGGGCTAACTGTACTTGCTATACTGTGGTAACTGTACTTGCTATACTAGGCTAACTGTACTGGCTATACTGTGGTAACTGTACTTGCTATACTGGGGTAACTATACTTGCTATACTGGGCTAACTGTACTTGCTATAGTGTGGTAACTGTACTTGCTATACTGGGCTAACTGTACTGGCTATACTGTGGTAACTGTACTTGCTATACTGGGGTAACTATACTTGCTATACTGGGCTAACTGTACTTGCTATAGTGTGGTAACTGTACTTGCTATATACTGTGGTAACTGTACTTGCTATACTAGGCTAACTGTACTGGCTATACTGTGGTAACTGTACTTGCTATACTGGGGTAACTATACTTGCTATACTGGGCTAACTGTACTTGCTATAGTGTGGTAACTGTACTTGCTATACTGTGGTATCTGTACTTGCTATACTAGGCTAACTGTACTGGCTATACTGTGGTAACTGTACTTGCTATACTGGGGTAACTATACTTGCTATACTAGGCTAACTGTACTTGCTATAGTGTGGTAACTGTACTTGCTATACTGGGCTAACTGTACTTGCTATACTGTGGAAACTGCCGCCGACACTAGCCACACCCACTCCCCCCCCCCCGCCCCGCCCCCAGGGGGGCCCCGGAGAAAATTTTGGTCGGGATAGTGGGCCCCGGGCTCAAAAAGGTTGGGGACCCCTGGACTTATGTATAGAAATCTCGGGAGCAGGTTCATCTTACTGAGGCCATCCTGCCAAACCTGTAAAGACTTTCTTGTTGACCCCATTGCAATAAATCCATTTAAAAAAACTTTAAAAAAAACTTTTTTCAGAGTGCCAAAATGTTTTAAATGCTCTCAGACTTTCTAACAGTGACTTTTAGTCTTGAAGAGAGTGAGTTCCTAGAAAATGCATTGTTCAGTAAAATTGACTGAAATGTTTTCAGCTATTACCAGACATTGAGTTTGTCCACTATATGTTCTAATAGATTTTAAACTATTGAAATGTGTTTATGGTTTCTTATGTTGTTTATGCTGTCCAGAAGCAAGTTTAGGGCAATGTGGTCTTGAGGAACGTAGCTACGGAAATGCGTTAATGCTGCTGTAAAGACGTGGGCACTATTACATATAGGGAAGAGCTATCCTACACTCAGAGCCGGGACAAGGTCCTCCAGCACCCAAGGCTGAGACACCAAAGTGCGCCCCTCCATCCCTCCCACCCCAGCTGTCACACACTGATTGCTATTAGACTAAGAGGGCCACAGGGCCCACAACCTCCCCAACACCTTAATATCTAGTTATCTGGCTTGCAGTCACTGCCATGTATCCCCTTTTCTTATTTATTTCTGCTTCAAACACAATTAGGAATGACAGCTGAATGAATTATGCGCCCCCTCCTACACTGTGCCCTGAGGCTGGAGCCTCTCCAGCCTATGCCTCGGCCCGGCCCTGCCTACACTCAGCTCACAGTCAAGCCCGTGGCCACTGCCAGCATGTGAATACAGCTGAGGACAGAGGACAGAACACAGCCCCAACGTCACCCTCTCCAGTAAGACATTATAGTGGGCAGGACATTTCTGGTGGCGGAAGGAATTGGGTCTCATATGCCTATAACGCTACACTGTTGGCTCTTACTTTGTACACAGGAGATACGTGAGTATACAGGCTACCGGCCGGAGCCTGTTTATGCTGACTATTGCTATCACATTGCCTCTTATGAGTGAAGATACCACTGTGTGGATTTTTATTGAATAGTATGACTTATTGCTTTGTCCACCCGTGGATGAAACCTGCAACCTCTGTATGCTGCATAAATTAAGATGAACTCTCCTTAAGAGCATCTGATTGTATGCACACGGATTTCACCCATTATTTGATGAAACTGGGATGCTAGAACTACATTTGGCCTCTCATTTTTATTTTTTAAGGGGGAAACGCCATGTGAGCATGTAAGTGTGACTGGTATGAGGTTCTATTATAGATTAAGTGTTATGTTATATTTGCTCCGATTTGGTCATTTAAACTTTTTATATACACAGTGTATTTTGGTTTGCAATAAATTACCCTTCGTTTAGTGCAACTCATCATTCCTTATTGATCGACTTCAGATGTTCCACAGAGAGCATTGTACTTGGTTTGCTGCTTGTAAAGTGTTATTAGTGCTTTGAAGCACTCTCTATACCAGAGGTCCCCAACCTGGGGGCCGCGGCCCCCTGGGGGTCCGTGGGCAGATTTCTGGGGGGCCGCGGCGGATCTGGCCTTTCTCCCTCTCCCCCCAGCGGCCGCCGTTCCTGATACCTTATGAGCGGGCGGCCGCTTTCTTCCTTATATTCCCCATAGCCCCTCTCCTCTTTGAAGCATCTCGTATTACAGCAGCGCTTGCTGTGCGCATGCTGTAAGGAGGGAAGGAGGCGGGCAGCGTTCCCATGGTAACAGCGATCGCCGCTACAGGAAGCCGCTGCCCTATTTCCTACCCTTCCTTACAGCAGCCGCGCGGGAAGCGCTGCTGTAATACGAGGTGCTGCAAGAGGAGAGGCGCTATGGGGGATTCAAGGAAGCGACCGCCCGCTCGTAAGATAACAGGAGCGGCGGCCACGGGGGGCTGTGCGGGGGAGAGGAGAGGCTACACTGGGCTAACTGTACTGGCGACACTGGGGCAGCGATACTGGGCTAACTATACTTGCTATTCTGGGCTAACTATACTTGCTATTCTGGGCTAACTATACTTGCTATACTGGGATAACTATACTTGCTATACTGGGCTAACTATACTTGCTATTCTGGGCTAACTATACTTGCTATACTGTGGTAACTGTACTAGCTATACTGGGGTAATTATACTTGCTATACTAGGCTAACTGTACTTGCTATACTGGGCTGACTGTACTTGCTATACTGTGGTAACTGTACTAGCTATACTGGGGTAACTATACTTGCTATACTAGGCTAACTGTACTTGCTATACTGGGGTAACTGTACTTGCTATACTGGGGTAGCTATACTTGCTATACTAGTCTAACTGTACTTGCTATACTGGGGTAACTACTGGCTATACTGGGGTAGCTATACTTGCTATACTAGGCTAACTATACTTGCTATACTGTGGTAACTGTACTAGCTATACTGGGGTAATTATACTTGCTACACTAGGCTAACTGTACTTGCTATACTGGGCTGACTGTACTTGCTATACTGTGGTAACTGTACTAGCTATACTGGGGTAACTATACTTGCTATACTAGGCTAACTGTACTTGCTATACTGTGGTAACTGTACTTGCTATACTGGGGTAGCTATACTTGCTATACTAGTCTAACTGTACTTGCTATACTGGGGTAACTACTGGCTATACTGGGGTAGCTACACTTGCTATACTAGGCTAACTGTACTTGCTATACTGGGGTAACTGTACTTGCTATATTGTGGTAACTGTACTTGCTATACTAGGCTAACTGTACTTGCTATACTGGGGTAACTACTGGCTATACTGGGGTAGCTATACTTGCTATACTGGGCTAACTGTACTTGCTATACTGTGGTAACTGTACTTGCTATACTAGGCTAACTGTATTTGCTATACTGTGGTAACTGTACTTGCTATACTAGGCTAACTGTACTGGCTATACTGTGGTAACTGTACTTGCTATACTGGGGTAACTATACTTGCTATACTAGGCTAACCTTACTTGCTATAGTGTGGTAACTGTACTTGCTATACTGGGCTAACTGTACTTGCTATACTGTGGTAACTGTACTTGCTATACTAGGCTAACTGTACTGGCTATACTGTGGTAACTGTACTTGCTATACTGGGGTAACTATACTTGCTATACTAGGCTAACTGTACTTGCTATAGTGTGGTAACTGTACTTGCTATACTGGGCTAACTGTACTTGCTATACTGTGGAAACTGCCGCCGACACTAGCCACACCCACTCACCCCCCCCCCCCGCCCCCAGGGGGGCCTCGGAGAAAATTTTGGTCGGGATAGTGGGCTCAAAAAGGTTGGGGACCCCTGCTCTATACAATCATTCTCATTAAAATGTTTTTAAGGTTGTCTTGTGTTGTTTATTCTGTCTAGAGGCAACTTCGGGGTAATACTTTTTTGTAGGGATTTACTAATGGAAAGTTCTTATCCAATTTGACCTACTGGTTTCAGTTCTTCTTTAGGGCTGGTTCAGACGGACGTTTGGAGGCGTCGCGTTCGTCGGCGTCGCGGCGGCAATGCGTTCGGGCTTTCAGCAGCGTTCGCATTGCGTTCGGATGCGGTCGCGTTTTTTCTTCCCCTAGGGGAACATTACCCTTCGCGGTTAACCGCCCCTGGAAGCAACATGTAGCTTCCAGGGGCTCCTTGAACGCCAGTGAAAATCGGGACCCGAACGCCGCGTTCGTGTAAACGCACGTGAAAGCTTGGTACAAACGCTCCCATTCACTTGAATGGGAGCGTTTAACGCCAAGCCCCGAACGCTGGCAGTAAACGCTCTGCAAGCGTCCGTCTGAACCAGCCCTTAGGACGGGATTCCACTTGTGCCGAGCGTCCATCCTCGAGATGGTTGCCGTCACTTGAGCTTCATTCCAACCGTGCCATGCACAGCTTAGGGGATTCAAATGCAATGTCCAAAATCTGTTGCAGTGCTTCAGGTTATTTTTTTACCGCACACAAATTCAGAAGGAGCCCATTGACCTCAATAGGTTGTGAATCCCTGTCTGAATTTGTGTGTGGGTAATTGCTGCAATCAACCTCTAGTGGAAATGAGCCCTTATGATATTCTAAATTTTATGTCCAGCCATTTAAATTCTCTGAAAGTTACAGTGGGATGCGAAAGTTTGGGCAACGTTGTTGTCAAGATTTTCCTGTATAAATCGTTGGTTGTTACAATAAAAAATGTCAGTTAAATATATCATATAGGAGACACACACAGTGATATTTGAAAAAGAAATGAAATCAATATTTAGTAGATCCTCCTTTTGCAGAAATTACAGCCTTTACATGCTTCCTGTAGGTTCCAATGAGAGTCTGCATTCTGGTTGAAGGTATTTTGGACCATTCCTCTTTACAAAACATCTCTTGTTCAATCAGGTTTGATGGCTTCCAAGCATGGACCGCTCTCTTTAACTCACACCACAGATTTTAAATTATATTCAGATCTGGGGACTGAGATGGCCATTCCAGAACATTGTACTTATTCCTTTGCATGAATGCCTTAGTGGATTTTGAGCAGTGTTTAGGGCCGTTGTCTTGTTGAATGATCCAGCACCGGCACAGCTTCAGCTTTGTCACTGATTCCTGGACATTGGTCTCCAGAATCTGCTGATACTGAGTGGAATCCATGCGCCTCTCAACTTTGACGAGATTCCCAGTCCCTGCACTTGCCAGACAGCCCCACAGCATGATGGAACCACCACCATATTTTACTGTAGGTAGCAGGTGTTTTTCTTGAAATGCTGTGTTGTTTTTCTCCCACGCATAACGCCCCTTGTTATGCCTAAATAACTCAATTTTAGTTTCAGCAGTCCACAGCACCTTATTCCAAAATGAAGCTGGATTGTCCAAATGTGCTTTAGCATACCTTAAGCAGCTCTGTTTGTGCTGTGGGTGGAGAAAAGGCTTCCTCTGCATTCAACATCTCCTTGTGTAAAGTGCGTTGAATGGTTGAATGATGCACAGTGACTCCATCTGCAGCAAGATAATGTTGTAGGTTTTTGGTGCTGGTCTGTGGGTTGACTCTGACTGTTCTCTCCATTTGTCACTTTTGCTTATCCAAGATTTTTCTTGGTCTGCCACTTAGAGCTTTAACTTGAACTGAGCCTGTGATCTTCCATTTCCTCAATATGTTCCTAACAGTGGAGACAGACAGCTGAAATATCTGAGACAGCATTCTGCATCCTTCCCCTAAACCTTAATGGTGAACAATCTTTGTCTTCAGGTCATTTGAGAGTTGTTTTGAGACCCCCATGTTGCTACTCTTCAATACAATACAATAACATTTCTATAGCGCTTTTCTCCCATAGGACTCAAAGCGCTTAGGCTCTCTCAGATTCAGTAATTAGTACGATGAAGTATTCACACAACAAAAGTTATATTTCTGCAAATGCCAGACTGAACAGGTGGGTTTTCAGTCTGGATTTAAACACGTCCAGGGATGGGGCTGTCCTGATCTGTTGAGGTAAGGAGTTCCAAAACGTAGGGGCAGCATGACAGAAGGCTCTGGGACCAAAAGTTTCCAAGTGGACTCTGGGTATGACTAGATTATTAGAACCTGTGGATCTGAGAATGCGGGGATTGCTACGCAGCTATTCAGAGAAATTTAAAAGAGGAGGGAGACTTACTATTGACCCCCTTAAATACTCTTTCTTATAATTGGACTCAGCTGTAGAGATGGCCCGAACGGTTCGACTGCAAACCGATTCACGCAAACTTTGGTGCTTCACGTTCGCGGTGAACCGAGAACTATATGCGAGTTTGACCTGCCCCCTATACTACATCATTAGGCTCAACTTTGACCCTCTAGATCACAGTCAGCAGACACATGGTAGCCAATCAGGCTACACTCCCTCCTGGAGGCCCCCCCCCCTTTATAAAAGGCTGGCAGCATCGACCATTTCCCTCAGTCGTGTGGCTGCAGTAATTAGAGAAGGGAGAGGAACCTACTGTAGACTTAGGGAAAGCTTAGTTAGGCTCTTGTTAGCTTGCTCCTTGCTGATACTCATTGCTAAAAGGCACCCCTCAACAGCTCTTTTGAAAGCTAATGTTGTTCTTGTGATCTATTTTTGTTTTTTATTTTGTTTGTCCCGCTGACACTTGCATATACAGCCCTGTCAGTCAGTCGCAGCTGGCCCTTGGCCCCTTGCTAATTCCTACTGTGCCACTGCTAGGCCCAGCACATTCAACGCCTACCTTTTCACTGCATGTGTGTGACAGGCAGCTGCACATTTGTAATACCAATCACTGCATACCTGTTCATGTTTACTGCACCTGCATGATAGAAGCTCGCAGTGTTATATACCAGTCACTGCACCTGTTCACGGTAACTGTGTGTGTAACAGCTGCACATTTGTAATACCAATCACTGCATACCTGTTCATGTTTACTGCACCTGCGTGACAGAAGCACGCAGTGTTATATACCAGTCACTGCACCTGTTCACGGTATCTGTGTGTGTGACAGCTGCACATTGTATTGATACCAGTCACGGCATACCTGTTCAGTGCACCTACGTGACCGCACGCAGTGTTATATTACATACCAGTCACTGCATACCTGTTCAGGGTACCTGTGTGTGTGACAGCTGCACATTTGTAATACCAGTCACTGCATACCTGTTCACTGCACCTGTGTGACCGCACGCTGTTTTATATACCAGTCCGTGAATACCTGTTAACTGCACCTGTGTGACAGCTGCACATTCTATTGTAATACCAGTCACTGCATACCTTTCACTGCACCTGTGTGACTGCAAATTGTATTAGTCAAGTCAGTGCATACCTTTCACTTCATCCCCCCTGATATGGACAAAACAGGTAGAGGCAGACCCAGAGGCAGGCCACCCAGCAGGTCTGTTCGAGGTGATTTTGTGCGGCCCTGGACCAAAGTACAGTGCTCAGAAGAAGGCACGTGCCATCAATTCCCAAGATTGTCAGGACGTGGTTGACTATTGAACACAGAACACCTCATCTTCCACAGCCACCAGCGCTACTCCAAGCACCACATCCGCTACATTTGACACTTCGCAGGAGTTATTTGGTGGGGAATTCACTGATTCACAGCCATTATTGTTACAACAAGATGAAGGCGCTAAGCAAGTTACACCACCTCATATGTCTGAGTTAGGCGACACTATGGACGTAAGGTGTGAGGAGGAGGAGGATGATGAAGTACCTGCTGTTGGTGCAGTTTTGGAGATGTCTGATACAAGCAAAGCTGGGCAGGATGATTATGATACTGCCATGGATGCCACGTGGGATCCTAATAGACAAGATGACCAAGGGGACAGTTCAGAAGGGGGGTCAGAGAGGAGTATTAGGAGACGAGTTGCTGAAAGAAGCAAGGGGAGCTCGTCGTCAAAAACAGCTGGTGGCAGTGTCCGGCGCCATGTATCGCCACCTATGGACAGCCAGCCAACATGCCTTTCAACGTCAGCTGCAGATACCACCATAGTGCCATCACCCCAGGGCTCAGTGGTGTGGAAATTTTCTTTGTGTGTCTGCCTTAGATGAGAGCAATGCCATCTGTTCTCTCTGCCTTTAAAAATTGAGCCGTGGAAAGGCCAATATCCACGTAAGGACAACTGCCTTATGAAGGCACATGGAGAAAAAGCACAAACTGCAATGGGAAGACCACCTGAGGAAAAGCAGCACACAAAAGCAAACCCACCCTCTTTCTCCTCTTCCTCCTTCAGGTGCAATATCTTCAGCCGCTTTCTCCCTTGCGCCTTCACAGCCACCCTCCTCCACTCCACCTCTCACCTTAAATGGTTCCTGCTCCTCTGCCCACAGCAGCAGCCAGGTGTCCGTGAGGGAAATCTTTGAGCGGAAGAAGCCAATGTCTGCCAGTCACCCCCTTGCCCGGCGTCTGACAGCTGGCTTGGCGGAGCTGTTAGCTCACAATGGAATAAAGGTACCACTGCCAGTAATCCTTCTCCCATGTCCACGCAGGCAAGGATAGGACGCTCCAGCGATCTCATGGTAATGTCGGACATGCAGACATTTAGTCCAACGCCTCGCCTTAGCCCTTCCGGATCCACCAACGCCTCGACCGGCAGGCGGCAGGTAGCCGACTACCTGGCCTTAAGTGTGGATGTAGACACTATGAGCAGCGATGAAGCCCTGGACCACTGGGTGCGCAGGCTTGACCTGTGGCCAGAGCTGTCACAATTTGCCATCCAACTTCTGTCCTGCCCTGCCAAGCGTCCTGTCAGAAAGGACCTTCAGCGCAGCTGGGGGCATTGTCACTGAGAAGAGACGTCGCCTAGGTCAAAAAAGTGTCCAGTACCTCACCTTTATCAAAATGAATGAGGCATGGATCCCAGTGGGCTACTGCCCGCCCGAAGACTAAGTCAGTATCCACACACAGCATCTCTGCCTGCATGCCGTGTGACTGCCTTCCCCAAGAAGTCGGTCCCCACACAGCATCTCTGCCTGCAGGCTGCTTGACTGCCTTCTCTGCCACCACCAACAGGGTCCAGGACTCCAGGCGGATTCCTGAATTTTTTTTCTGGTGTGTGTACATGCCTGCCTAATTTTTCTGGCTGCACTGCAGCTGCAACAACAAAACAAAAGGCATGTACATGTGTCAATTCCCATTCGTGATCATTACCTTGCCGCGGTGAAGGGGCTTGCGTATCACAATGAAGCAATGACCGCTGGCTATATGAGTGTCTCGGGGGGTAGAGACGTAGAGATGTAGAATAAATTTGCATTCAGGGCAGAGCAAGGGAACTGCCATTGTCTTCATTGAATAGACCAGTCACATTCAATAGGCAAAAGAACCTGGACAGTAATTAGGAACTGTCTACCTAGCAACTAGCAAGGAAACACTTACTTAGACAATTACCCGACCAGGTTGAAGCCTACACAGGTGGTCGGCTACCTCTTAGTCTGAATAGTTGGCTGAAAGTGGAATAGCTTTGAAATCTGTACGTGTAAACAGGATACTTGTTGTTCTCAAGATACAATTTTTGCCTGTGGAAATTAGAGGTATGGAATGTTGAAAGCTCTGACATTTGCATGTCACAGCTAGCCCAGATGTGACAAATGGCTCGGCAGACGGTGATGTCACACTTTGGGGAAATTGCATTAGATTGTGGGACGGAACATCCATTGCCCGAGGCCCCAAATTGGGCTATAAAACAGCAGCTAGGATAGTCACAACTTGTAGTCTTTGGAGATAGCACATTGCTAGGACTAACCTGGTTCCTGACCAGAAGTTCCGTCCTCCCGCAAACAACGCTCAGATCGATATGCTGGTAACGTTTTTCCCTTTATTTTTGCAACTTGTCTTGTGTGTATCTTTGTAAGGCCTCTTGCACACTGCAAGCAAATCAGATTCAGATTCAGATTTTTAATCTGTTTTTACATCCGATTCCGATTCAGATTTTTAATCTTAACTGCATGCTGCGTTTTTTGATCCGTTTTTCTGTTGAATGTATTCAAGGAAAATCGGAAACGGAATCGGAAACGGAATCGGAATCGGAAAACGGATTTGCAGTGTGCAGGGAGCCTAACTTTTATCCTTGCAACTTTTATTTTGTAACTTTTACTGCTTTTGTAAATCTTTTGTATATATTATTTTCAGCATTGTTCCATGTTTTTCCTGGAATATTAAATTGTTATTTAATAAGTTTGACTTCTGCTGTACTAACCCTGCCTCTTCTGAAGCGGGTTGAGCCTGCGTGGTGCACTAAGGCTGCTCTCGGGTGCCTCTCCTTCCCCTCTGGCGTTTGGAAAGTTGACTCCTGTATATTCTTTGCGTAAGTTCCACATACTCTCTCCCCTTTCTTACTGGGCACTCTGCACTTTATTTATCATCTGTTTATGGGTGGTTTATCTATTTATATTAATATGTAATTTATTATGGATATCTACTATGCACTTTATTAATGTTTGATTGTTTGTGCACATACCCTATTGAAAATAATACACTCTTCATTATATTCACAGCTTCATTGCTGTGTGGTTGTGCACTTTCTAATCAATTGTCTTTCACATCAATTCATTAATTTAAGAGGTGGCTATGCTTGTTGTTTTGTTTATTTGTCCCAGATGCCAGATGTTATATTATTGTATTGTTGCACAAATTGATTTATTTTGGAATCGAGAGACCCTGGTGGTCACATTTTGTGACCCTTTTTAAGTGTTTTTATATAATTGATGGTTTTTTGATAAACAATAAAGATATATATTCTTGAATATTATTATTAGTTTGGTGCTGTTTATGGGGGTATCTTTTCTTCTTTTTTTATATTATTGGAATTTTCTTTCCCCTAGCACATTCTAATTGTGGTATTATTATAAATGTTTCATGATTTTTTTGCATGGTGTTTTTCCCAATTCTTTTGAGTGGACGTGTCTAGCAACAGCTAGTGGTGGCAGTGAGAGGTTTTCTGAGGGGTCACAGCCTTGTTTTAGCTTGACTAAGGCTGCTTCCCCTCTCGATCTGGTCAAACCCGCAGTCGAGAACCGTATACGCAGGCGTGCCGCGGGCCGGTTCCTGACATAATTCATTGCTTCATTGTGGACAGACCAAATTCGATCAGCTGGGCTGGGATGCTCATCCGTATACCGGATATACGGGTAACTCGGATATCCAAACTTTTTTACACTATCCGATTCAGATTCCGGATTTTTTCTAAAATCCGGATAGCTACTGCGGATATTTGGACGCATAATCCGGATATCCACGGATATTGCAGATATCCCGATCCAAAACCGATTACAAAGAAAAAACCCTCCACCCTCCTCCCTCAGTAAGTGGAAGTGTATAAGTCTGCTCCAAGAAGTTTAACGCCACTTTTTCCTACAACGAAGCATTCACTGTGTGGCAGCAGAGTGGTGCAGCGGAAGCGTGCTGGGCCCATTACCCAGAGGCTGATGGATTGAAACCATCCTCTGCTAGGCATGATTTCATTTTTGCACCTCACTTTATCACATGGGCAAAACGGTTTCCATAGCCCTGTAAGAAAGTGTAATAAGGGCCCTGCCGTAACATAGATATTACGGTAGCTAAGACTACTCCTGGGCCTTTCTTGTAGTTGAAGAGATGAGTGAACTGGCAGGCTTCAGCCTGTAATGTTGGTGGTATAGTGGTGAGCATAGCTGCCTTCCAAGCAGTTGACCTGGGTTCGATTCCTGGCCAATGTATGTGAGTTTGCTTTAGACATCCTACAAATCCCTGGAAGACAAGATCCATGAATAGTTAGGAGGAGGAGGAGGAGGGTGGAGGTATTTTTCACCTTCCAAAACACTTTTAAAGCCATTTAAAGGGCACTTCTGGTTTTTCTATCCAGATGTCCGAATAGGTCGGATATCTGCAGTCACTGTTGTTCTGTCATCGAGCTACCTCAGCCCGGCAACCATATGGGCTTGAAAACCAATATCGCCTGCACTCTCGCCATGGTGCGCACCAGTCCAGGACGGCTGTGACTACAAAAAAAGCTGTTTGCAGTCACTGCATACCTTTCACTGCATCTGTGTGACTGCACATTGTATTATACCTGGTAGTCAGTGCATACCTTTCACTTGAATAGATGGCAGACTTGCCCTCCATAACAGATTGTCATTAAAGGATTCGTCTCATATACGGCAGGGCCTCAAAAGAGCCCTCCTGTATTGTTATTTTTCGTCACTACCTCCCTAAGTCGGAACGTGTGTGCCGTGCCTGCTGCCTTCCTTGGATATGTGGTGGTAGCCGTTCCTGCTCCTTTGCCCACAGCGTACCTGCTTCCTTCCTTGGATGTGTGGTGGTAGCTGTTCCTGCACCTTTGCCCACAGCAGCAGCCAGGTGTCCATTAAAGAAATCTTTGAGCGGAAGAAGCCAATGTCTGCCAGTCACCCCCTTGCCCGGCGTCTGACAGCTGGCTTGGCGGAACTGTTAGCTCGCCAGCTGCTACCATACCAGCTGGTGGACTTTGAGGCCTTCCAAAAATTTGTGGCGATTGGGACACCGCAGTAGAGGATACCAGGCTGCAATTATTTTTCTATAAAGGTGATACCCAAACTGTACCGTGATGTTGAAAGGCAAATGGTGTCATCTCTGGCACACAGCGTTGGGTCAAGGGTCCATCTGACCACGAATGCCTGGTCTGCAAAGCACGGTCAGGGCAGGTACATTACCTATACGGCACATTTGGGTCCTTCCTTGGATGTGTGGCGGTAGCCGTTTCTCAGGCTCCCACTCCAGACCAGAATCGATCCGATTCCCCGGCCATTACCCGTGGTTACCATGGTACTGAGAAAGTAATATGGAAAGTTTATCAGTCACACAGTTGAATGAATGGCAGACTTACCCTCCATAACAGATTTCTCGTTAAAGGTACTGAACAGCCAGCAGAAAAAGTAATTTAAAAAAATAGATGTAAGCTTTAACAATGGTAGAGAAAGAACCATCGAAAGTTGATAAGGCAGTCAGACATTACCTGACATCACTGAGGAAGAGCAATCTCGCCATGGTGCGCACCAGTCCAGCATGGCCGTCACTACACAAAGAGCTGTTTGCGGTGCGTTACACAGTGAGTTTGGTCTGTTAGTGTTAAGCAGTACACTAATTACACTACCTAATTGATGTATACACATGCAAGATGTTTTAAAGCACTTTAGGCCTTCAATTTAGCATGCAATGTGATTTCTGCCCTTAAAACGCTGCTGTGCATAAAATCCGGATTTTTCCCCGGGACTTTTGGCGTGTATCCCACTCCACCATGCCCCTCTCCAGGTGTTAGACCCCTTGAAACATCACTTCCATCACAGCATAAATGTTTGTAATTTTCAAAGTTCGCCTCCCCATTAAAGTCTATTGCGGTTCGCAAAGTTTGCGCGAACCCGAACTTTTGCGGAAATTCGCGTTTGATGTTCGCGAACCTAAAATCAATTCAATTCACTTTGTCATTGTGTAACACAACGAAATTACTTTTCATGACAACCCCACGGTGCATATAGGGAACACAGTGATAGTAACAACAAAGAGAAGAAATTATACAAGTATGCCAGGTATTACAGATACGAACCTAAAATTGGAGGTTCGAGCCATCTCTATTCACCTGTGTATCTAGGTCAGGGGTCACTGAGCTTACCAAGCCAATCGGAATTCCAATAATTCGTTCTAAAGGTATTGGAATCAATAAAATGACAACAGTGCCCAAATTTATGAACCTGCCTAATTTTATTTAAACAATTATTGCGCACTTTTTGTAAATGCAATAAACTTAATTTCACTTCTCAAATATCACTGTGTGTGTCTCCTATATGATGTATTTAACTGACATTTTTTATCGTAACAACCAACAGTTTATACAGGAAAATCATGACAATTAACAACGTTGCCCAATCTTTCGCATCCCACTGTACATCCTGCAGCTATGGGTTGTGATATGATGAGAAGTATTACATGATAACTTGGATTATAAGATAACTTGGTGTAATTTGGCCAAAATATGTCTTGGATAAAATTTCATAATTTTGACAATTTACCAATAAAGTAAGGTCTCAAAAATAAATTTTTAGAGAACATACATGTGCCATAAAGAGCAAACCTTTGAGTTTACACAGTCTACATATCTGTCCAAAATGTTTATGGGATTTTGCCATGGACACAGAACATTGTCAGAGTAGTGCCTAGGAGTACAAGGATCAGGCTGAATCCCTGCCATAACTGTCTGTACAAACCCATAGCCAAATTAGTATTTGAAACCCTTGGATCATTGTTTAGGGCATGGATTCAGGGGCAATTTTTGGGGTAGGGGTTATATTTCAAGCATGCTGGAAATAGCAACTAGGGCTTATTTTCAGGGTAGGACTTATTTTTGGGAAAACGGTAATAACTACAATATCGTCTTATCTAAAAGAGAAACTTTAAGGATTTAACTTAATTCCAATCAGTAGCTGATACCCCCTTTCCCATGAGAAATCTTTACCTTTTCTCAAATAGATCTTCAGAGATATATGTATGCCTGCTATTGTGGTGACCCCCCCCCTCCCCCTGACAGTTTACTGTCTGTGAACCTCGTTGCATATTGGGAAATGGCGACTGTTTCCAAATGCCAAGCAAACAATATCTCCCTCTGTGCATAGAACTCTCAGTAAACTATCATTCCGCACAGATCACCTGGCAGAAGATGTCACCACCAGTGAGACATTTCAGATAGTGAATCAAGGAGAGGAAAGATTTTACAATGGGCAAACACTGACTAAATAATCTATAAATGAATATGATAAAAACATGAACAATGTTATTCATTGTTATTTTCACTACAGTTCCTCTTTAACTAAAATGTTTTATATGCTAATCTGACAGCCCCATAGAGAACTGAATAGCACTATAGTAATCTTGTGTTTGCTGCTCTTTCCTTTTGTAGAGGTGACTTCCACAAACCTCTCCTGTCCCCAGTTCATCCCCCAAACACAGCCCACTTCTGGCGCTGCTTGTTTGCAGACACTTCCACCTTACAGTCCGCACCAATCCAGAGGGCAAGCGTGGTGTCACATGGGGGGATGGGATGGTCAAGAGCACGATCACATAGGAGGAAGAGATAAAACCACTTGTGCAGCACTGGCACTACTGAATCCAGCTGAGGAGTAACAATGATCTTGTTAGGTAAGTGTACATTTTTTAGTCCCTCATCTCAGGTACACTTTAACACAGGATTGAACTTCATCCCAATCATTAGCTGAAGCAGTGTGTTTGCCACGACCAATCAGTAGCTGAATGGGATGAAGCAGTGTGGTTGCCACAATAAATCTTTACATTTTCTTTAATAGATCATCAGGGACATCTGTATGGCTGATATTGTGGTGAAACCCCTCCCACAGTGTGAAGTCATGGCCATGGTCCTGCCAGTTTGCTGTCTATGAACCAAGTTGCATTTTGGGAAATAACAGCTTTTTCCAACTGCCACGCAAGAGGTATCTCCCTCTGTGCATAGAACTCTGAGTAAACATTCTGTACAGATAACCTGGCAGAAGTTAGTTTTATTCATTATGTCATTTTCACTACAGCTCCTCTTTAACCACTTCCAGACCTAGATGATTGAAATCGCCCTGTTTATGTCCTATTATTCCTGCCAAGGCGTAGATTTCAATCATCCCCGTCATGCTTGCTCTTCGCTCTCACCGTTTATGCTGACAGCAGAGCTCCCGTGTCTCGGTCAGGAGGCCCAAAGATTGCTGTGAGCCAATCACAGCTCTTAAAAGAGCATGAACGGCTCTGGTCTTAGAGTAGCCAGAGCCATCTGGTCCACAAAAGGTTAAATCATTTCTGTTAACTATTTGTGGAGTAAGACAAACGTTTTGATAGTTCTACTTTGAAGCACACCTGAAGTGAGAGGGATCTGGAGACTTTATTTAAAGTGATGTAAACAGAATACAAAGTGAGCAACCTACCCGTTTGTTGCAATATAACGCAAATTGAGAAGATAAACAATTATATTTATCCTACTACTCCTAAAACCTGACTATTTGTAAGTATCCCAGGGTTTTCTTTTCTATATATAAACATTTACAAAGTAGGTTGAATGTTTTACTGTCTCTAATCAATGGCAGCCTATTAAGTGTCCCAGAGTTAGGAAAAGGTCAATAGTTCATGTATTTTATCTCTCCTTGCCCTCAGAAGCTGTATTCTGCAAGGGAAACGTTTATGGCTGTAAATTTGCTTATCAGTGATGTTTACTATATTCCCGACAAGCTACCCAAAAGACAGAAGCTGTCACTTCCATGCATGAAAATTAACTCTTTCCAGCAGCAAAATAAAACAAGTAAAACAGCCTGGTTATTAATGTTTTGTACTGTACATACACGATTATCTCGTCATGTCACATGTCGCCTCGAGTACACTTTGAACAATGCACATTGCTTGATGTCCTGCTGATCATCTACTTCTATTACTATTAGCCATAGACCCTGAACAGGCATGCAGATCGAGTGCTCTGATTGAAGTCTGACTGGATTGTTTAAAAGGAAATAAATACTGTATGACAGCTACCAGATACCTCTCAATTCAGGTTCCCTTTAAAATGTATGTGTCCTTTAGGACCCAAAAACATGCAGTGTTAGTGAGATGTGCTAACGTTGGGCTGGACAACTCCCAGAAGTCAGGAAGCCATGGTTGCTTCAGAACTGCTTTTGGCAACTAACGCTTTCTAAATATGCTAAACTCGAGAAAGGCAGACAACTGGAACAATCTATACCAAGTATCTAGCATGTGTACAGCCACCTCCATGCACCACTCAAAGATCTGGAATGATGGATCATCTCAGCCAAGCACATGGATTCCCTCTTACCCCGCCAGCAGAAGCAAAACTTTCATGGCCCACTCCTTCGTAACCTCTCCATAACAACAGAACATGTTACCAGGTTGTAGCTTTACAGCACCCAGCCCCGAACTGTCACCCCGGAAATCAAGTTCTGATCCCTGCAGATGAAAATCACCTTAAACCAATGAAGAGGGAATGCTCTGGATCATATAGAACCTTAATTGTCCTCTCAGTGTTCTGGTTCCAGCACTGTCCCCATTCGAATTTGCTGTCTCCAGAAGCCCTAGGAAGCTATTGCACCTCAGAGTTCTTCCGAAGACAGGTGGCTCTGTACTGAGCATGCATGAGTAAAGAGCTGCTTGTCTTCGGAAGCACTCTGGGATGCAAGTGCTTCCAAGTATCCCTGTAGGCGTATTGAACCGGTTGGTCAAATATGTGTGACGGAGGTGACAGCGCTAAAATGAGAACACTGTGAAAGGATCAGGAAGGCTATAGGATCCATAGCCTTCCCTCTCCATAGGTATATTGTGACTTTTTTCAGTTTTACTTTAAGTTCTAAGTTCCTCTCTAATTATTGTTACTGAGATGGCTCCTAAAAATGTTCTACTGGCTCCTGAAATCCATAGGACTTTTTCCACCTGCTTGCTAGGCACGATCTGGCTGCCATAGTACCTACACGTGAATGACCAGTATTGAAACTTGCTGGCTTGCCTTGGCCAAGCCTTCACATTCTTTCATTTAGGAGAGGAGGAGGGGTGCAGGAGTTTGTGGGGGGAGTCAGCCAGGAAAAATTCCCCCATTCAGGGAGAGTGACTGAATGAGAGACTGACATCTGCAAAGACACTCATGGTGATCTAGAACCACTATGAGTTTGTAAGGGACCAGTAGGAATCAAAAAGCACTTTTACTGAAAAAAACTGTGCTAAATAAATCAACAGTGCAAGGCATACTTTGTAGTAAGCGATTTTCAAGTCCTACCTCATAGAGCCATATTAATCCATGCCTTGCAATGGTGAGCACCACCAAGTCTAAAATAGCTGTATGCATGTTGGATTACTATGGCTCTAGAAACATGTAGATGGTATAGGCACACTGTGCACCAGCAGTTGTGGATGTGTGTCTGTTTTTTGGGGGATGTAAAGGGATTATTTGCATATTCAGCTATGATGAATCAGTGTAGATCTTTCTTGCTCATACAAAGCTGAACGATTACAAATACCTTTGCCCATATGCAATTAACTTTTTCACCTGAGTTTTCTCATGGGTGATATTTTTAAATTTGTCAACAAAATGCATTTTAAGCCATTAGAAAGCAAGAAAATACTCAAAATAATTGTGATAGTAATTGTTCATTTACTTTTTGGTACTTTTTTAGTTGAAAAGTCCTGGAAAGTTATTTTAATTTGAAGATGAAAAATAATCTCCTAGGAGAAAACTCAGGTGAAAAAGTGAATTGCATATGGCCCCTTCTGTTTTAACAGACTGGGAGTGAACTGTGCAAATTACTTGGGTACTCCATGGACACGTACAAAAATAAACACAGCACATGGTCAGAAGTTTCTACATCCTTATTGTATCTCTTGTGTTTGGACTGATAATGTCGAAAACAAGATTTGATAATGAAATAAGCCATGTTCATACAGAAACAGTTTGGAATAAGTATACAATTCTAAATAAGGTTTTGACTATACACATGCCTTTACTTCTGCATGAATAATAACTGATAACAGCTGACAAATGGTGAACAATTCCTACTTAACTTTTTAAATTTTTTTTTTACATACAAAATGCTCACAGTGAAGGAAACAGAGGGAGGCACAGAAATATAAATCTCTTTGAACAGTGTCACCATCTCTATTTATGTCCCAGGCAGCTGGCTTCATGGAGACAAGATCTGTATGCTGTACTTAGACTGATGTGCCACAAGTACACCACAGATCTCTTCCTGTTAATTGTAGCTAGCTGCCCACATAAATATGTACATTACAATCAAACCACACCAGTAGTGACCATTACTTTACATTGCTTTGCTAGGCTTTTTATCGCTTTATTGTAAAAGCACGCATTATATAAACCCTATATGCAAAGGATGCACAAATTTGTTCTGTAGTTGCCAAAATTCTTCTCTGGCAATATCTGGCTACAGGGTGACGCTGTTGTGAGCACCAAGAGATATTGACTACATTTCTGCCTGACTGGATAGTGGAAGGAGGCTTGTGTCAGACTGCTGACCCCCTCATCCAAAAGACAATGAGCACCTGATGTTAGCACCAATGTCTATGCCCGTCTGTATGTGAATAGGCCAAAAGCCTTCCCCCTATCCCACACTGCATAAAGCTTATAATTATGGAATGCCACCCCACACAGGAGTGCTTACCTATGCTATACCACAGAGACCAGCAATGCGGAAAAATGATAAAGTGCAACAAATACATAATAACACAATTTACAGCATTGATAAAAAGTATAGGATTTAGCAATTTAGGAGAACCAAGTGCTTCTAATCAAAGTTTCAATTAAAGGTTACAGTTTTTGTTTTTTTTCTTGTCAATAGTTGAGGTTGCCCTGAAGAGGGTGAACATAATTATATTTGCAAAAAAGTACAATTTCTGCAGCATGCTAGCACTACACGTACAAACTGTGTAATGCCATCACAAAACATCTGATAAAAAATTGCACTTTCAGCTCTAACTGCGTAGCAGTGCCTGACCTTTATCTAAGCAAGAGGACCTTGCTTGATCATCAGTTGGCTTTGATCCTTACTTCAGCCATGCCTTTTTAAAGTACAACAACGGTTAATGATGCCTAGAAAGTCTTATATGCTCACAATCACTGTTGCCACCTTAAAGAAAGTTGTACAATATTTACTCACTGGTCATTCCAAAGTATCAGTAACCCTTAAACACAAGTTTTCTTAGTCAAAACCTTCATAGTTATAAAATTATTGTTTTGAGTGAAGAGAAATGGGTGTAGCCTTAAGAGTGAAGACCAATCCAATTGGTTGGTAAGGATGGACCATGCATGTTTAAATTTGCTGGAGGGTTGTGGTAAGTACAAACATGTTCCATAATAAAACTGTGATAAGAGGAAAGGAAAAATCTAAACAATCAATTACCAAATAGATGTTGACAATGTATAGATGTCTTCTTAATGGAATACATAAATATATAAAATACCATAGCAAATAAAGCTTGTGCCACTATAATGAATGAAACATCAGAGGCTGCAGGTGCAAAGCACCAAGCCAACATAAATCTAAGGAAAAAACCCACCTTCTTCAGTCCTATAACTTCCAATAAATAATAAAATGATAGGTGATATACAAAAGTACTATTCAAGAACAAATGTTTTGTTTTGTTACAGCAAAAAATAAAAATACAAATAAATCAATTAATATAAAAATACACATTTTACATTGTAATTACAATTTCAATTCATACTAATTGTTGCTATGTGCATAGCAATTCTCTTTTATGCATATTGTAGTAGATTACTTTGTATATCATTATACACTATGTCACTTGATTAATTTGCTTAATAGTACTGAAGAACAGGACAAATGTCTTTGGAACGTTTTCCATAAATTATTTGAACCCGATTCATTTGAGCTTCGATTCATTTTAATGGCACAAGGTAAATGCATTGCTTACCATCAAGGGTGTAGCTAGACAGAGCAGACCAGGTAACTATGGAGCCCTATAACAAGGAGGTCCCAGCCTAACTAAACAATTATTTGTGTAAGCAGCAATAGCCCATGGAAGGCATCTTCTGGTAACTTCTGTACGATTGCTATGAATGCAATTGGTATTCAGCAATGCAGTGTTTGTTACTACTAGCTGAGTATTATGTCTCGCTAGTGGGACAGAACCTGAGGTGGACATCCTGAAATCAGGGACATTGTAATAATCTTGCCATGGTGCTCCATCTCTTATAGTTGCATCTGGTTAACTTATAATATTTTGCATAGACAGATATCCATGTGCAGACATTTTTATTACCAATCTTTAGACAGCATTTCAAGCTAAAAGACGTCTTGGGGGTGTTGCGCTTGGATTTCTCCTTCCCTCCTTCCAGTTTATAGGTTTACAAGTTTTCAGACCAAAACAGAAAATAATTGATACTCTGTATTTATTGTGTAAAGAAATAGAACCTACTGTTTCAAGTTACTGTCCACTTAATTTATGGAAAGGCTGCCTGTGGTACTTTGAAAAGGTTAATGAAAGATTAAACGTAAGGATCAGCTAACGCCCATAGGTGTCAGCAGGTCATAAGTGGGTTACCATGGAAACCTTTCCATGTCAGTTCACGGAGGGTGTCTCCGTGAACAGCCGGAGAGCCGCCGATCGCCGGCAAAATGTAAACACGCGGGGAAGAAATCCCCGCTGTTTACATCATGCGGCGCTGCTGCGCAGCAGCGCCGTAAGGCAGATCGGCGATCCCTGGCCTCTGATTGGCCGGGGATCGCCGGCATATGATAGGCTGAAGCCTATCCTACAATGCGCAGGACGGATATCCGTCCTGCGCCGCACACAGGGGGAGGGAGAGGGAGCGCCGAAAACGCTGCGGAGGGGGGCTTTGAAGAGCCCCCCGCAAAGCGCAGCAAGCCGGCGGCGATCGGACCTCCCCAGGAGGACATCCCCCTAGTGGGGAAAAAAGGGGGGTAGTCTGATCGCCCTGGCTCTATCCTGATCTGTGCTGCGGGCTGGAGAGTCCACGCAGCACAGATCAGGCAAACCACCCCTGGTCCTTAAGTGGTTAAATTATGTGTTCTACCACAACAATTTGATCAGGGACTGTCTTCAGTTCTGAAATGCTCTTGAGATTATGATGTGTATATCTGTAACTGTAAGAATTATTGAGAACATTTCACTTTGTCAACCTAATTAATGGTATCATCCAATTCAAAATGTTTTACCTCAGCATAATCAACTAAAGTCAGATTTGTGGCAAGACTTTTTGTTCAGTGCAATCCCTACATCAAAGCATTCACCTGTACTTTTGATCCAGAAACTTGTGAATAAGCATACAGGGTAATGTGCAAGCACTGTATTGTATTCCCTTTCAATTAGACCCCAAGCATTAGCAGCAGAGAGTTGTACTAATACCTAATAGTCAAAGTCCTACAAGACAGCAGCCCCTCCCCGACTCCTTCCTAGCCTATCCTTATTCTCTGATATATGGCCAACGCTAATCTCACTGCCTATTATGTGCCTAACCCTAATCTCACTACCTGTCCTGTGCATAATCTCCACCCTCTGCAACGTCATCTTTAACATGGATGTCTTACAAATAAATATGTGATCAACATATGATCACCAAAATAATGTAAAATCCACCATTATTACAGCAATCACCATACTAATAAAGTAGTGAGCAATCTGATGTCACCACTTTATTGATTGACAAACAGCATTCCCCACTTTCATGGAAAACAGCAGCGTCTGATTCAGACACCCTGTTTGCCAGTTTGCCACAGGACACTGCTTTAAAGGATACCCGAAGTGACGTGTGACATGATGAGATAGCCATGGGTATGTACAGTGCCTAGCACAAATGTAAGCGGCTGACTCAGTCCTGACTCATCAGTGAGGGTCACACTGTAGTCACTTCCTGTCTGAGTCAGGACTGAGTCAGCCACTTACATACCTGATATTTAACTCTTCCAGGCAGAGAAAGAAAAAAAGTAACACAGCATAGTTATTTGTGAGCTAGGCACTGTACATATACATGTCCATCTCATCATGTCACTCCGGGTATCCTTTAAGAAGGAGCAGTAGGTGGCTACAATGAAAGTCAAAGGGCCTAAAAGCTGCTACGTTTTCTGGTTATCAGAAATGGCTGCACTTTGGGCAATCCATTCTCCTATTCCAGTGAATAGAGCTTTGTATTTGTACTTTAGATTACAGAAACTGCAACAGTGATTGCCACACAATATGTTATTGTTCTTCCAAGTATAAAAATATCAATCATATTTTGAAAAGTGGAAAACATGGAAAGGGTAATTATGTATTATCAAATTAACACATATTTATAATTTGTCTACAATTAACCCTGTATTCTCCTAACCATATATAATAAGCCCAGCCTAACAATAGCTTCAAAGAGACACCTAAAAACTGCAGTCTTCAAAAATCAGTATCAAAAATGGCAGCACAAGTGTCTCCTAGAGCCCTCTGCTCACTCACCACCAAATATTGCTGCTTCAAGATGGGTCCTGGCTGGAGCTCTAGTGAAAATACATTAATCTTCTGAGAAGGTAATGTAGAGGGAAAGCTGAATACAGCTGCACAGAACTTCACCCAGATCTGCCCACCTCTATCCCAGCCTATCATGCACATCCCTGTATCTAGAGACAACCTGAATGCTTTGATGTCTAGTGCACCGGTGCTAAACAAAAATCTCATGCCTCTTAAATTGGAGTAGCCAAAAAAGGAGAGGCAGCTCTCAAATGGCCCCAAGATAAATGACTGGGTGCCAGGAAATTCACCCACGTATCAACGGGACTTACAATAACAACTCCAACGAAGTTCAGCACTGCTTGAAAGTCAGGCTCGTACAGCTTTATTACACTGATGTTAACTGTTGGAGAGTTTAATCACTTTCAAGCAGTGTTGAACTTTGTTGGAGTTGTTCTTACATTTGAGTACTTCAAAACCTGAAAGAAATTTTAGAATGTGCAAATGTGCTTAAGTGTACACTTCTCTTAAACTAGACAGTGGTCTGATTTCTGGTTATTAGAGCCAGCATTCAAAGAGACAGATGGGAAGTATCTACTATACCTTTAATCACCCCTCAAGTAACTTCATCTTTCTATGACAATGCTTGCACAGTTCTCAGTGCATCTGGACAGTGTCCCGGATGTCCAAAACAAATTACACTGGACCACATGTTATTGTGCTGATCAGGAGTGTAGGAGTCAGTGACTCCCACAGACCGGCCACACCCTTCCTTATAAGGATAGGCGCGATGTGAGGAGAGGCTATGCACTGTAGACCTGCATGCTCTCATGTTTATAAAGTACGCTTATTTTGTTCATTAACATATAAATGTGCAATTTACCAATACTGTACATTCTGGATCTTATATGACCTAAACTGAATAGTTTTCCTGCATGAGACTAACATGTAAATAATATCTAAATAGCACCAGGTGGAGCAAAGAAATCTGGAGAAACGCTGAACGGATATCCACAGTCACCAGGTTATACCAATTATTCATTAAAAAGACAACTGTAGCGAGAGGTATGTGGAGGCTCCCATATTTATTTCATTTTAAGCAATACCAGTTACCTGGCTATCCTGCTGATCCTCTGTCTCTAATACTGTTATCCATAGACCCTGAACAAGCACGCAGCGGATCAGGAGTTTCTGACTCCATCCCTCTCACTACGGTTGTCCTTTAAGAAAATGAACTGACTGGGTTCCTGGACAGATTACTGTGGATTTTCTTGTGCTGCTTCTTAAACATCAACTCCTAATAAAGCAATGCTGTGTGCAATCGTCATGGTAACACTTCACTTGTTACAAAGCACTAATATGGAGAGCTGACACATAGAATGGAAGAGGAAACACTCGCCTCCACTTTGAGGAAGAGATTTGTTTCTGGAGACATAGGTACACAAGGCAATGGCGCAGCCCAGGAGACTGCTGAATCTTAAAGTACAAATAGCTTAAACTGCACAGATATGTCTGTGAAAGTTTTCATTTATCCAGGTCACACTATAGGTAATGTAAATAAGGCCATTCTTAGAGTTGACCTGAAGTGGCCATAATACAGAAAAAACTAGTGGCATGATTGAACACTATCCAACCTTACCATCATGTTCTCAGATAGGTCTAGCCATGTGCAATAAGAAATGCATACTTGGCACTGATACCTTATCTATTATTCTATAGTGCCAGGACCTAATGCTCTAATTCTCGAAAAAGGCATAAATCAAGCAGAAATCCAGAAAAACACTGAATCGAGCAGATATCTGACCAGCAGTTCCTCTGGTTCCTTCCTGAATGTGGTAGAAGATCCAACACTGATAACTTAAACCAATTGAGAAACAAAAATAATCAGGAAGAGCATCTGACTGGCTCAACTCAAAGCTGTGTACAATTATTAGAATCTTATTGACCATCTCTAATCATCAGTGTTAGATTTCCCACCACATTCAGTTCCCCCATCTCACAGCACATATGCAGGTTTTGGGAGATAGCTTTTATATTGATACACAAGAACTGCTGGTGGAGTCAGATATCAGTGAAGAGTACTTTTTTTTCTGCATTTTCACATCAGAAATAGCCTTTGTACCAGTTAAAATACCAAACTGAAGTTATGTGGTGGGGCACAGTGGCTAAGGAGATGCCACACCTTGGGTTCTGCAGCCTGCTGTCCATTTTACACTCAGGGCTGGTTTAGATAAGGTCAGAACTGGCATTAAATAACCGTGTGGCGCTCATGGCTTAAATGCTGTTCATGCAAATGAATGGCAAGCCATCGGTATCGGCTTTTACCATCATTCGCTGTAAGAATCCCGTTGTTTCTTGTCTCATTTTATCCTGGACATTACCTGAAGCATCCAGGATCGACTAAGTGTGGTGCTTCTATGTCCCCCTGCGGGGGTCAAAATGCATCACATTTGCTGACCGATAGGAAGTGCTACTGAAGTTTGCCAAATGCTCTCCTGCTTGCTAACGCTGCACTGCTGGTTCAGATGCACAGCTGAACCAGCCCTAAGGGTGCTCCCTTTAAAGAATTTAAATGCTCCTCCCACACAGCTTAATATGTGGTGGCAGTTATCTAGCTTTCATCCAAATTAGCCTTGCTGTGCCTGGGGCATTAGACTGTAAAGTCCTTTTGGGGAAGAGGCTGAAGTAAATAGTTAATGTTTTCTGTAAGGTTCCATGGAAAGTACTATATAAAAAAAATAAATGACAGGCCAAAAACAAAACAACTCGTAATATGTGATTTCTTTCATATTAAATCCTTTTGCATGAGGTAGCTTGTATCTTAAGATTTATTGGCCCTTCTCATAGGAGAGAGGAAAGCTTTTTTTCCCCTCCTTTTCATACGTCAGCTCTGCTATGGAAAAATCCGACATCCCTCCATAATTAAAAGTTGGCCCAGTGCGGCCTCCGTAGCTGCCACTCTGGTCCATACTAAGTCATTCCAGAAGTAAAGTGCTGTTTAGCTAATACATTAGAGCTGGATGGCTTTACTCCATGCTAAAAGAGACATTTGTTAGCCTGCATGCACGTTGGATCCTGTACACTGGGCGTGTAAACATAGTGTTCATAATACTAAACTGGTTACCGAGACCAGTCTCTTTCATGCTTTTGCGTATTACTCACTTGGTTTAACTTGTTCAGCCTAGCTCTCAAGGTCTTGTGACTTTTATTATTACCTGGCCGGTGATTAACATAGCACAGAATAGAATCATTTCCCAAAACACAGGTACTCTGGAACATGTTCTAGAAATAAGGTTTTAAAAAAAACAACACATTTCTTAGAAAACCATATATGGATAGTCTGTTCCTCCCTAGGGTATCTGTTGCATAATGCAATCCTGTATTGTTTTAATCATATTCCTCTTATAAGGCTCTTAACTGTAATCATATGCACGTTCACATGCTCCACAATGTGTGTGTCAATGGTCCCCCTACACCAAGCATCACGTACCCTCTTGGTCACATATCTATAATAGAGAAAAAAATGTAAGGCTGACCTCAAAATTGTAACTCTATACCACAGCCAAAACCCTAAAAACAAGATGGTTAGGAAAGTCTCAGGACGCAACATCTGGCATGCAACTGCGTTCCGAGCTGAGAGAACTTTAGGGGATCTAAAGGGGAATGGAGTTCCCACACAACGATGGCATGAGGAATGTGCATGGTGGTAGGAATGCACTTCACATTTTTGAGATGAGTGCTAAACAGAAATCTGACACATGAATGTCACATCTACAGTAGCATCAGAATAAACTTCTGCACGTCCGTCTGACATCAACTTGCACCTAGGAAGTACAGTTATACTCTTAACAGTCCTAAAAATGAAAACTCTCAATTTCCATACGTAACTGTCCATCACCTGCTGCCTCTTTAGTCCTTGGCAAAGAAGATCTACATATGTAAATTCATTAGCAGCCAGAAATGAGGCCTCAGAAATAAACTTAACTTATATGAAACAACATATAATTGCAAAATAAGTCCACTATCCTCCTCATACTTGCTTTATAAGGAAAAGATAACGTTTAGGGGGGAAAAGTAACGTTTAAATGAGTTGAAAGAATCCTCATTCTGTTTTCAAAGTAGGGCAGCATAATTATTGAAGAGCAGTTGAGGGTAATAAAAACGAGCTGAGTCCCAAACTCAGTTCTGAGATGCTCCAGTCTTGTCCTCCCAAGACTAGACTTCCAGTTTTGCCATTATTGTTATAGATGTTATAAGCTGGGAGATCTCCCCTTCAAGGCCAGGCCATTGGCATTCAGATGGTGGAAGTGAGGTCACTGTCACACAAGGTTTCTCTGTCTGGGGACTCAATGTAGTTGGCAGCTTCTTGAAGTTTTAATAGCATTGCCATCTGTAAAGAAAAAAAGGTTGTTGGTACCATTTTAGCAAGGACAAATGGGGCTTTAATTTGCTATTAAATATGTAACTCCATGGTGCACATTAAACACATACTGTAAATGCCCCAAAGCACACACAATTGAAAAAAAAATACTTTTTCAATTTAATGTGACATCAATATTTAAGAGAACAGCTAACATATATTTCAGCTGTGTTGGCACCCATAACAGCTGATGGAAGACTGGAGGTGGAGGCTACAATTACCTGTGACTGCTTGTGGAAGACTGGGGATGGTGGATGTGGCCATCTATGACTGTGAGAAGATTTGGGGACGGGGGCTGTGGGTTTTAAAGTGGGCTTGAACTTACATCAAAAACAACAGGGCAGCAATGGCACACAGCCTTATGGTGCACGTTTTGCGGCACTGTGAATGTAAGATGGTGACATGTGGAGGTAAGATGGCGGAGCTAAGAAAAAAAGATCACTTATGGCAGGTAGTAGTAGGTATTTTATCATGTAAAATTTGCCACCTCTGGCCTAAATGAACTCCTCTGAAACTGTATGGAGTACTGGGGAAAAAACACAAAGACAACGGGAGCCCAAATGGTGCTGTATGTCACGAAAAGATGAATGTTTAAGGAGGGGGGGTTCGACAAAGGAATACTCACAAAGGTGGGTTGCACTAGGGGCAACCGACCACTTTAAAAACAATAACATTTGAAAAGAGGAGGTGGCTTACCTCATAGATGACAAATCACTTTGGATAAAGGAGTTAGTTTAATGATAATTAAGCACAGGGAACGCGTTTCGTGGGATCTAGCCCACTTCCTCAGGCCGAATAAAGTGCCGCTCTGTCTATAAAGCCGCCTTTGAGGTGCTCCAAACGCGGCTTTATAGACAGAGCGGCACTTTATTTGGCCTGAAGAAGTGGGCTAGATCCCACGAAACGCGTTGCCTGTTCTTAATTATCATAAACTTCTTTATCCAAAGTGATTTGTCGTCTATGAGGTAAGCCACCTCCTCCTTTCAAATTTGATTGTTTTTAAAGTGTTTTATACACCAACTGGGCACCTCTTCACCTCCTGTTGTCCTCTGAAACTGAATGTACAGTATAAACAATATATGTTCAATTCCACTTTACGATAATTCCTTTTTGAAACTACATTTGTATCTGTGACTTACCGTATTTTTCGGACTATAAGACGCACTTTTTCTCTCCCAAAAGTGTTCAGAAAAAGTTACTGCGTCTTATAGTCCGAATGTAACAATATACCTGTCCGTGCGGTGTTCCATCGCAGCATAGCAGCAGCTGCTGCAATGATCTGTATGCTGTTTCCATTGTCCACGCTTGTCCCCGGAGCGGCGGCAGTGCAATCAGCGTTTAGGACTTCTTGGGTGGCATAGCAGCAGCCGCTGCAATCATCTGCGATGTCTGTGTGTGTTTGCCAGCGTGTCCCCCGAGCGGCTCCAGCAGCAGCGTGATCGTTGTTTACTTCCCGGGAGGCATGGCAGTAGGTCCAAACAATTTCGCTTATGCATGCGGCTCTTCTTTCTTTTTGTCCCCGCATGAGCCGCGCGTCAGTGTAATCCGGGCACAGCGGGACATCTTCAGCCACGTTATTGTCAGCGTCTGATAGAGACCTCTGAACTGCTTCCTTATTGGTTTGCCACATGACCCCGGCGCACGTGCGACGCAGGTCATCAGAGGGCGCCAATAAGGAAGCAGTTCAGAGGTCTCTATCAGACGCTGACAATAACGTGGCTGAAGATGTCCCGCTGTGCCCGGATTACACTGACGCGCGGCTCATGCGGGGACAAAAAGAAAGAAGAGCCGCATGCATAAGCGAAATTATTTGGACCTACTGCCATGCCTCCCGGGAAGTAAACAACGATCACGCTGCTGCTGGAGCCGCTCGGGGGACACGCTGGCAAACACACACAGACATCGCAGATGATTGCAGCGGCTGCTGCTATGCCACCCAAGAAGTCCTAAACGCTGATTGCACTGCCGCCGCTCCGGGGACAAGCGTGGACAATGGAAACAGCATACAGATCATTGCAGCAGCTGCTGCTATGCTGCGATGGAACACCTCTGGATAACTTTGCTGCCACGAAGGGGTGAGCCCTCAGTTTAATTGTAATGGTGGTAAATTAGTGTAGCTAGGTTGGAGGCAGGGGGAGGTGACAGGGGTTTGTGTAGTGTAGTGTAGCTGGGTGGGTACATCAGGGGTTAGTGAAGTGTAGTGTAGCTGGGGGTGATGCATCAGTTGTTAATGTAGTTGGTGGGGGCAGAAGTGGTTAGTGTAGCTGGCCAGTATTACTTAGTAGATAGAAACATCTTAGGGGGAGGTTAAAGGTCTATAGGAGACTCCTGGACCAAGGATGCACCTAGATTTAGTTTTTTTTTTTCCCCCCTGGTTTTTTCCCTTTAAACCTAGGTGCATCTTATAGTCCGGAGCGTCTTATAGTCCGAAAAATACGGTAGTTATCTCAAATGTAAACTTCCTGTTTAGGTTGTCTTTATATTACTTTGTCCATGTCTTACAAGGAGTGTTCAGCAATATTATTCTAACATGCAAATGCCACTCATGCAGGTAAAGAATACACAAATCAAATCTTTTAGTTGCTGCCAGATAATTATAGATTACAGGCTATGATTCACTTAGTTTCTTTTGCTTCATTGATTAGTGGAAACCTGCATTTTAGCAGAATGTTGGGGTCATCACAACTTATAAGTGGAAAGACGTTCCTAAAAATAAGGTAAACTGCAGACAATTTCCCATCATGCCATGTTTTGTGCGCATAAACCAGGATAAGCACTTACGAGGGGATCTGAGTCTATAGAAGATGGAGGCGATTCCTTCACATTGTGTTCCCTAGGAGGGGAGGCTGAGATGTGAGTACCCATACTGGGCTGTGGCAGATGTAACAACTTTGACTGATCCTGCTGTGCCAAAGGCCAAGGCAATGTGTCCCGCACCCACTCAACAGGATCCTCCCAGGCAGCTCTCTGTCCATGTACCTGTGGAAAAAATAAAGAATGCTATAAAAACATTTCTATGCTTTAGAAAAGTATTAATTATATTGCTTTTAGGGGCCACATGTACCCAGATAATTGCTAAAACCCCCAGTGCCAGTAATCCAGAGCCCAGGATGCAGTGGTGCAGACAGAACGCCGCTTCTCACAATGTAGTCAAATGAGGAACAGCAACTTTATCAGCGAGAAGCACTGCAGAGCATAACCCGATAACAGCTTATGCGTTTCTGACCCCCCCCAGTCCTTAGTCATAGCTAAGTCAGAAACGCATCAGATGTTGTAGGGGTCCACTCTGCGGACCAGTGCGATCAGGTAATGATCAATTATATGCATAAACTGGTTGATTAGGGCATTTTCTCTCTTCAGATATGATTGTAAAATCCAACATTCTGATTGAAAAAAATTCTGTATTCAAGACAAGACAAGACAAATAAGACAAATAACATTTATATTGCGCTTTTCTCCTTGCGAACTCAAAGCGCCAAAGCAGAGCAGCAGCCACTAGGGCGCGCTCTATTGGCAGTAGCAGTGTAAGGGAGACTTGCCAAAGGTCTCCTACTGAATTAGTGCTGGCTTACTGAACAGGCAGAGCCGAGATTCAAACCCTGGTCTCCTGTGTCAGAGGCAGAGCCCTTAACCATTACACCATCAGCCAACTCCAATTAACCATAGAATCATTTCACACATGATTTTCTCAACATACTGCATGGTTTCCTGTACAATTTGATTGTAATAATTTGATCGTATGATAGCATCTAAGGAAAATATTGTACCTTAATGGGCTACTTTAAAGAAGAAATCCTCACAGACATGTTGGAATCAATCAAGTATGTGAAAGTTTTAAATTTAAGCAACGTTTCTCCTGTTTACAAATGTATGTTTAAGAAGATGTTTACCTGCTTAACCATACATATATAACAGTGTATGGTCACATGTACCCTAGCAACCCAAACCACTGCAATAGCAATATGAACAAGTGGACGGGACAGTAATAGTCAACTGGTAGGGGTAATTGAGTATTTATGAGGAGTCCTAAAATGAGGGTCCTTTAAAGAGGAGCTGTCAGCCATATTATCTCAGAAAAACAACAACACATATATAAGTAGATAAATACTTGTTCTACTTACATAACATATGTATTGCACTGTCCACGTTTTGATTTTAGTGATATTTCCCATTTTAACTGTGGCTATTTTGAAGCCAATCCTGATGTCATTTCCTCCCTTACTCTCCTCTGCCTGATTTGCCTGCCCTTCACTATAGAAAGTGCATTATCTCAGCATGAGAAATATTGGTCAATTCAGAGGAACAGAGGCGTGGGAGGGGAAAACCGGAGGGAAAGAGGCTTCAGCCAATCAGGCTGCATTAGTTAAGTCTGTGGGGAAGTAGAGAAGCAAAAAAGGACAACCCAGCATGCCCTGCAACTTCCTTTTTGTGTACCAAATAAGAGTCAGGTAAACTGGGGAATGATCATTTATCAACCAGAAAAGTAATAGTGATTTTAACTTTTGCAATGCCTGGTTAGCATCCTTATTACCGTACTTGTTTACCAGATAAAAATAAAGAATTGATTTTTTATTTTATGCCAGACAGTTACACTTTAAAGTAGCTGTTTGCAATAAAAGACTCTCAGACATTATAAAAGCAAAGTCCCAAACTTGGTGATGGATAACTGTGTCCTGTTTTTTTTGCTATAGACCTATCCTATCTTACCGCACAACAGCTTCTTTCAAGAAAAAAGGCCATCCTTGAGTGTACAAAACTTGATAAAAGCTTCAGGCAATGATTCTTAAATTATATTGAATGGTCATAGTCATTTTCAGTAGAAAAAAAGCTACTGCTCCTGATTAGATTATAATATTATCTTCACGGAACGACTTTTCCAGAGAATTCATCAAGAATGTCTGTATGAATTACCTAGAAAACTACAGCATAAATAAGTGTACTGTCAGATGATGATTGGGAATTCTCAGAATCATATGTACAGTATGTAACAGTACATGTCTTGATACTTCAATAATAACCTAACAATAATTTCATAGGGAAGCATTCATATGCGTAGGAAAACTCTAGGCAAGATTTGGATGCAATTATTTATTAGAACCTGAAAAAAAATTTAGGTTCTTGACTTTTTGTTACCTGAGGAAAACTTTTGAGGATATGCCCCCCCCCCCCCCCCCAAATTACCGCACAGCATCAGACAATTTAATCAGCTTCATTTAATGTTCTAACATTACATGCTGCAGCTCAGGAAAGCAGTGCCACCTTCTGCCTTCTACTGTGCAAGTCAAGTGAAACAATGCTGCTCTCCTACCTCGCCCTTTCTCACTCACTGTTGGACTCCTCACACAGCACAACAAGCTGCTTTTCCCCCAATTATGACCTCTTCACCTCTCGCTTCTCCTCCTACTCTGACTGCATGCTGTAAGTGTCAACACAGTACAAAAATGCTGCCCGTGTAATCTCTGCGCCTGATGCAAATGTCTCCCCTTGCTTCATGAGAGACTCGGCCCTGTGATCAGTGCACATGCACTGGATGAGGACAGGAAGTGGAGTGCAACACACTTGCCTTGATACCATCTTTGGCACCTTCTTGAAGGTATGGTATAATGGAGTTATTCCAAAGATCAATAAACCACACACGAAAATCTTCTATTCCAATGGGACAGGATAAGAAAAAACAGGGACCTATTAGAAGAAAGGAAACTATTATATCATTTTGTATTCAAAGTCATTAGATACCAATACTACGTAGGCATATTTTGGACCAGTTGATGGTTGTTAGCAGTTGCTAATGGCTTTCAATGTGAGCTTCACTTCCTCCTGTCTCTTGCTTTCATGATTTACAGTAACTACTTCCTGTCTCAAATCCCTTCTGTGCCCAAACCGGCACATGTTTGCAAAGAAGTATGGAACTTTTTGGCATAATGTGCTGCAAAATACCTGAAATGAATCCCAAATAGTTAGAGTATGGCAGATGTTGTAGCTACTGAGGGCCATGCTTTGGTTCATAGCTGACCCAAACATCTAAACAGAGCAGGAAGTAATTATTTATGGTCATGCTAAAAAGCAGGGAATTACGTGATTGGAAATGTCCTCGTGATACCCATACATGACTGGTTTGCTTTAAGCTACCACACCAAGCAGTATTTGATGGTGGTGTATACACAAAGGTAAATGCTTAGCACAGCAGTACTAATACGTTGATTGATGTTAGTTGTTTACAACAATGAACCCTTCCTCTGTGTGCTATCGTATTCTGAAGAACATTTATGTAAATCTGACATTAAAGGAAACCTGACATTAGCAAAATCTACATTTCTGGATATAGTGCACTCTAGTCAACCTCACCACCTTGTCACTGAGCTTAAAGGTTGTGTAACATTGTTTTTTGTTTTTTATTTAAATATCACTTTATTGAGTCACCAATACGAGCTGGACCAGAGAAGTTCAGCTACACTATTTGCCACATCACACATGGCCAACACAAAATGAAGAGGCCAAAGAGCAGCCATGTGATTTATTTGTAGTACTTAAAGACACATCTAGTTTATAGGTACATGTTCATGCTAATATATTTATATAGCTTAATCAACTATTAATGAACAGCTTCTCTGTACACGTATACAAGATACCAAGATTAGTTCTAGAGAACAAGAGTCACCATTATACTGTATATTTTAGTGGGCCCAAATTAACCTAAAATCCTTCTACTAGTACAGTTTTGCTTTGTTAGGTAATGACAGGTTAGCATTGTCATCTGCCCAAGAGGCAACACCAATATAATACATTATAGTGGTTGCAGAGTAGGTAAAGCCCTTGCAAGTTATTCCTTTATGCTCTTGTAAGCCAGGAGCACATTCAAATCCGCTGAGCCTATTAATTTTACACAGCCATACCACTCATCTTGCCGACAGCTTCATATACACTCATCTAAAGGATTATTAGGAACACCTTTTCAATTTCTCAGTAATGCAATTATTTAATCAACCAATCACATGGCAGTTGCTTCAATGCATTTAGGGGTGTGGTCCTGGTCAAGACAATCTCCTGAACTCCAAACTGAATGTCAGAATGGGAAAGAAAGGTGATCTAAGCAATTTTGAGCATGGCATGGTTGTTGGTGCCAGATGGGCTGGTCTGAGTATTTCACAATCTGTTCAGTTACTGGGATTTTCACTCACAACCATTTCTAGGGTTTACAAAGAATGGTGTGAAAAGGGAAAAACATTCAGTATGCGGCAGTCCTGCGGGCAAAAATGCCTTGTTGATGCTAGATGTCAGAGGAGAATGGGCCTACTGATTCAAGCTGATAGAGCAACGTTTACTGAAATAAACAATCGTTACAACCAAGGTATGCAGCAAAGCATTTCTGAAGTCACAACATGCACAACCTTGAGGCGGATGGGCTACAAGAGCAGAAGACCCCACCGGGTACCACTCATCTCCACTACAAATAGGAAAAAGAGGCTACAATTTGCACAAGCTCGCCAAAATTGGACAGTTGAAGACTGGAAAAATGTTTCCTGGTCTGATGAGTCTCGATAGAGTCAGAATTTGGCATAAACAGAATGAGAACATGGATCCATCATGCCTTGTTACCACTGTGCAGGCTGCTGGTGGTGGTGTAATGGTGTAGGAGATGTTTTCTTGGCACACTTTAGGCCCCTTAGTGCCAATTGGGCATCGTTTAAATTCCACATGAGCATTGTTTTTGACCATGTCCATCCCTTCATGACCACCATGTACCCATCCTCTGATGGCTACTTCCAGCAGGATAATGCACCATGTTACAAAGCTTGAATCATTTAAAATTGGTTTCTTGAACATGACAATGACTTCATTGTACTAAAATGGCCCCCACCGTCACCAGATCTCAACCCAATACAGCATGTTTGGGATGTGATGGAACTGGAGCTTCATGCCCTGGATGTGCATCCCACAAATCTGCATCAACTGCAAGATGCTATCATATCAATATGGGTCAACATTTCTGAAGAATGCTTTCAGCACCTTGTTGAATCAATGCCACGTAGAATTACGGCAGTTCTGAAGGCGAAAGGGGGTCAAACACCGTATTAGTATGGTGTTCCTAATAATCCTTTAGGTGAGTTTATATTAATCACACTTTTATGACTATACACATCAGGAATTTATATTGGGTACAACTTTTCAGGAATTTACTTTGCATACTGTTTATATGTTTATTATCTAACTGGATAAAGATATATAGTTTGTGTTTATGTGCAGACTAACTCACAATGTGCGTAGGGAGAGTCCAGGGCCCATATGCAATTAACTTTTTCTCCTGAGTTATCTCCTAGGAGATTATTTTCATATTCTCTTTAAAATAACTTTTAAGCATTTTACAATTGAAAAAGTACCTAAGGTTGGTGAAAAAGTACTATAAAAATTATTTTGAGTATTTTCTTGCTTGCTGGTGGTTTAAAGGATACATCAAAGCAACTTAAAAAAAATCCACTTACCTGGGGCTTCCTCCAGCCTGTGCCAGCCGACCTGTGCCCTCGCCGCAGCTCCGGTGGCTCCCGGTCTTCTCCGCTGGCGCAGCCGACCTCGCCAGCTTGGGTTCTGGGTCGGCTTCTTCTGCGCTCCACCGCACGGGTCACTTAGTCTCTCCGCCGTCATCAGGACGGTACTGCACAGGCACAGTAGTTCTGCACCTGCGCAGTACCGTCCTGATGGCGTTGGAGACGGCTGCCACGGGCTGGAGGTTCTCCTTTAACCCCCCTGGCGGTATGATTGCTCCGACTGCGTGGCCGCCAGGGTTTTTCTTTAAACTTTTTTTTTTTTTTTAGCATGTAGCTAGCCTAGCACTAGCTACATGCTTTCCCCCTCCCTGCGGCGTCCCCCCGTCACCTCCGATCGCCGCCGGCGCCGCTTGCCCATAAGGAAATCCCGTTCTGAACAGGATTTCCTTGAGGGCTTCCCCTGTCGCCATGGCGAAGACCGGAGTGACTTCACCGACGTCATGACGTCACACGGAGTCCCGATCCACCCCATAGTGCAGCCTGGCGGCGATTGGCCAGGCTGCGCAAGAGGTATGCGGGGGGGCCCTGTTTAGCGGCGGGTAGCGGCGCATCTGCGGCGGGCGGCGGCGATCGGACCAAACACGCAGCTAGCAAAGTGCAATCGGCCCAGCAGGGCCTGAGCGGCACCCTCCGGCGGCTTACCGCTAAGGAGGTTAAAGGGAATTTTATGACAAGGTGTGAAAATATCACCTAGGAGAAAACGCAGGAGAAAAAATGAACTGCATATGGGCCCAGGGCTCCTATGCAGTTAGATTTTTCTCCAGTCTCCTAGGACATTACCGCTGCTCCCCACCGCAATCGGTGAGTTTCATTTTGTTAAAGAGGAGCTGTCAGCCATACTATCTCAGGAAAAAAAAACAAATATATAAGTAGATAAATACTTGCTCTACTTACATAACAGATGTATTGCACTGTCCACGTTATGATTCCTGTGACAGCTTCCATATTAACTGTGGCTATTTTGAAGCCAGTCGTGATGTAATATCCGCCCTTAGTCTCCTCTGCCTGATTTGCCCGCCCATCACTATATAAAGTGCATTGTTTCAGCCTGAGAAATTTTGGCCAATCAGAGAGGAACAGAGGTGTGGGAGGGGAAAACAGGAGGAAAAGAGGCTTCAGCCAATCAGGCTGCATTAGTTAAGTCTGAGGGGAAGTTGAGAAGCAAAAAAGACAACCCAGCATGCCCTGCAACTTCTCTTTTGTATACCAAATTGTCTTTGTACCAAATAAGAGTCATGTAAACTGGGGATTGATAATTTACAAACAAGAAAAGTAATAGTGATTTTAACTTTTGGATTGCCTAATTAGCATCCTTATTACTTGTTTATTACTTGTTTACTAGATAAAAATAAAGAATTGATTTTTGATTTTATGCCCAACAGTTACTCTTTAAAGAAAAAAAAATGGCCACGACCCTGGGGTCACAACGCTGAAGCTCTGTGAGTCTCATCACAGAACAGAGTGCATGGAGGTGGGGGAGAGGCAAGGAATAGGTAGAGGATAGGGAGTGTAGGGTCCATGACAGGTAGGGAGGGGGCATTTTGCAGGAGTGACTTTCCTGCAAGGGATGCCTCTTCCCCTTGTTAGCTGCCGACAAGCTGCTTGTAGCCAGTTTCGGAGGGGGTGGGAGGTGTGACAGCCTATTGCTGGGAGCAGAGAGCAACTGGGGGAGGGGGGGTAGGAGACATGGGTAAGGCATGGAGCAGGGAACATGCCTCTGTGTTGCATCTGCCCCCCCTTGCGCCGCCTCTGGTAAACTTTAAGCCAAAAGAAAATTCTCAGAATAATTTTGACAGTACTTTGTCAGCTACCTTTTGGTACTTTTCAATTGCAGAGTTCTGACAAAGTTATTTTAAACAAAAAGATGAAAAATGATCTGCTGGAAGAAAACTTAAGAGAAAAAGTTAACTTGAATAATTTAAATGGGCTGGATTATTAACTTAGAAATCTGTACAAAGCTGTTTCTCCTGTTTACCTACTTTTACATATTTTGCTGAAGCTGTACAAAATCAATAGAAAGCTGACATGCCACATAGTGTAGGGTATAGATCTGATAGGTTTGCAGTATATACCTATGAGGAAGTCTGGGGTACTGTGCTTCTCCAGGAAGGTATGTAGATGGTACCACAGCCGAGGCACCCAGTCAAGAACCCTGAGTAACTCTCCATGTCCAGTTCCGATGCTACCCTCAGATTCCAATAGCTTCCGACGTAAATACCGACCCAAAAATCCATTTGCTGGCTCCACATTGTTAGAGAAAGTCAGCATTCTGTGACATGATACAAGGAGATGACATCAGCTTCTGCCTCATAACATTTACAGCACTCTCTATGTCATACAGTATAGTTCAGCTTACCTGAAGCTTAGGTGCAGCCCGTGGTTTGGGGTCATTTTCACTGGCTGATTGGTTGTTCCAATGACATAAGGGCTGGAAATGAATAAACAAGGATAGATATATAAACCAACTGATAATGATTGAATACACCAATCTTTAATATGTAAACAATTACAACTGATACATATAGAGCATAAGAAAACAAAATAAATTACTCTTGGGTCTGATTTCCAGAGCTCTGCAAGCATCTGGGAAATCATAAGTGATTAAGCAAACCTGGACTTTAGTAAATACAAACCTTCTGCCATTACGAGCTTAGGATTCTCCACTTTCAACTGGTTCATATTTTTTTCATAAATACATTCAGGACAACCTGAGTATTGCTTGATGCAGTGCAATGCAACCATCGCTCCTGGCTCCATAGATCTTCCAACATGACATTTTAAATAGATACTGTACATTGGTTAACATTGCTTGAAAGGCAATTTGCTGAAACAAGATATTACTAGCAGATGTAAATAAAGTGACTGAGTTGGTGCGTAAATGGCCAGTTTTAGAGTTTTGGTCATCCAACATAATAATCCCTGATAATTTCAGATACCCACAGTGAGTACAAGTGTCAATGGCAACCATACACACCAGTCATTGGTGATCAAATATGCTGTTACTACCCACTGCAGCTAACTCCTGCTCTCCCTTTCCTCTCCTCATGGCAGAACATGCTGCCAGGCAGAACATGCTGTCAGGCAGCCAATCAACTTGTCTGGATAGCAATCAGTCACCTGAAACAGGTGCAAACAATTCATGCAACCAAGGTTTGAGAAGTGCATTGGGGCTTTTTTATACATCTGGTGAATTTCTAAGTGTGATATTCTAAATGAACACTAGATGTCAGAGGAAGGCCTTACTAAACAGTATATACTTGTACACCAGTAGATAGACCAGTTCTTTAGAACTCCTCATTTTGTACCTGTTTTACATTCTTAATTTTAGGTACATTTGTTTTTACCATCTTAGTTTCTGGGTCCCTTGTATATACATATGTGCTTTGTTTCATTGTTCAGTTTTTGATCACTAAGAGAGAGAATAAAGGTGCTTGAGGATAAATACAATAAATAGGAGTGCAAATGTTGACTCACTATCAGCGTATTAGCCAAAATGTATTAATCTACACTAGTTCATTATGAGTTTTGTAGGCTAACTCTTCCTACTGTATTTTAATCATTTTATCACTTCTATGCGCCTTTTTCTCTTTCTCACTTTCTAGATTATTACCTAGGATGTGAATGTATTATTTTATTATACAATATATAATTCATTCTTTTGAGTGCAACCTAACTTTGCAAGAGAGATGAAAAATACATAAACACGAGTGGCAATGGAATCAGTTTCTCCACCCTTGTCTAAGTGGCAACCCTGGTCTGTGAGTACCCCTTTTCTGGCCTTTCTGCCTTGGTCTTGTATATGACACACTGCATCAAACTAGGTCTTGGTTATCCAACGTCTTTTCCATTTTGAAGGTTTCTCTAATACCTTTAACTCTAAAATTTTAGACAGTATCACAACATTTGCTTTTATATCTTTATTTAGCATATTTAATGGGTGTTTTAACTGTACTGGCTGATGTTGTTTAGGGACACAGCCACCAGATATTTTTTTATTTTTCAGTTTTTATATGTAAAGATAATTGTTTGCAAATTGGCACAAATTAATAATACTTCCCCTGAGAAAGGGGAGTCATACAGAATTCTGAAATGTGCTGCCATAGCCTTTTAATTTACAAAATAAAATCTAGTGTTTGTATAAGCCTCTTTGGGAGAACTAGAAGATTTTGCATGTATACCATATGATGTAGACCTTCATTCCTTAAAGTGTATCATCAGAAATGGTACACTAGGCTTAATTTATACTTACCTGGGGCTACCTCCAGCCCCATAAGCACCGTGGCTTCCGTCGCCGTTCTCCCCGGCCCCCCGTTCTGGCGCTATGACTGCCAGTAATCCGGTCAGTCGCCGTCAATCGAGGTCTTCTACGCATGCGCGGCTTGGCTGCACGCGTGCCCCCACCGCGTTCCTGTCCCTTGGAGCGTTCTGCTCCTGAGCTGTAGTACTGCGCAGGTGCAGAATGCTCCAGGGGATGGGAGCGCGACAAGGGGTGTGTACGCAGCCGAGCTGCGCATGTGCAGAAGGCCACGACTGCCCAGATTACCAGGAGTCATAGTGGCTTAAAGGGAACCTAAACTGAGAGGGATATGGATGTTTCCTCTTAAACAATATCAGTTGCCTGACAGCCTTGCTGATCTCTTTAGCTGCAGCAGTGGCTGAATCACACACCTGAAACAAGCATGCACCTAATCCAGTCAGACTTCAGTCAGAGCACCTGATCTGCATGCTTGTTCAGGGGCTGTGGCTGAAAGTATTAGAAACACATGATACGCGGGAGAGTCAGGCAACTGGTATTATTTTAAAGGGTAAAATCTATATCCTTCTCAGTTTAGGTTCCCTTTAATGGAGGGTCCGAAGAGGATGCCGAGGGACTCAGCGCTGCTCATGGGGCTGGAGGAAGCCCCTGGTAAGTATAGATAAGTGCTAGTGTACCATCTCTGGTTCACTGTAAACTACTGTTGCAACGTCTAATCCCTTGGAAAACACTGCAGTGAAACTTCACTGGACACCAGAAGATCCCGCAGTCCTTCTGATCTGTACAGTTAATAGCTCCCACATGGACGCATGTGCGTCTGAAGTGCAATTACTGAGGCTTAAAGGACAACTATTGCGAACAATTCTAAAATACATACATATAAATGTACATTTACATTTCTACCTGAGTATAAAACTATAAAAAAAATTTCATATGTTGCTGTTACTTGCAGTAGGTAGCGCAAATCTGACAGATTCTTCAAGTTTTGAATTAGTCGATCTGTTCATGGGAGACTTTAGGTTCTTTCTTAATTTACAAAAGCACTTAGTAAACTGCAGTTGCTAAGTCCAACTACCAAAGGGGCAATTGAGTATGTGTAATGGATTGCGAGACACCGCCGCGCGGTCTGACAGCGGGGCGGCTGTTTCCGCGTTCAGACCGGCGGTTTCCGCACAGCAGCATGCGTCTGGTTTGTCTGAGCCTAGTAGTGCACACAGATGGAAAGCTACGCGCGCGCACGCTAGGAGGCAGGACCTTTATGCCAATAGGAGAGGGATCAGCTGATCAGGACGATCAGCTGATCCCAGCGCTGTGGGTGATTGGCTGACTGGGACTGGGCGGCGCTGAGGAGCGCTGCGCTATATATACTTCTTGCCTGTCAGTTGCTGGTTGTCTGCCATTGCGAATACTAACGTGTGAGCACTCAGACCAGTCAGATATCACAGTGTGTTAGAACCAGGAGGACCTGGGAATTCACACTTAGCCAGATTACGTTTGTGTTATATGTTAGACCAGTTCCAGGGTGTTGTGACCACGGACCTCACACCCAAGCTTAGGAATACTGTGTCATTGCTGTGTTATACTTTAGACCAGTTCCAGGGTGTTGTGACCACGGACATCACACCCAAGCTTAGGAATACTGTGTCATTGCTGTGTTATCATTTAGACCAGTTCCAGGATGTTGTGACCAAGGACCTCACACCCAAGCTTAGGAATACTGTGTCATTGCTGTGTTATCATTTAGACCAGTTCCAGGATGTTGTTATCAAGGACCTCACACCCAAGCTTAGGGATACTGTGTCATTGCTGTGTTATACTTTAGACCAGTTCCAGGGTGTTGTGACCAAGGACCGCAGCCAGTGGTCTCTTACCCTGGCTGCAGTACAGTTTACCATCTGATATCCTTATCCCTGGTTACCAGGTCCTCACTATCTAGGATATAGTTTCTGCACTGCCCAGGGCCACCTGCCCCTCAGGTGGCTCTTGGCCGAGCCGTTTACATCTCCCGCTCCTCGGGAGATAGCCTTCAGTTCATCTAGCACTTTACTCATTAGGTGTCCAGAGGTTAGTCATACTTGTATTATTGGTGATTCTGCAGATCATCCATAATCGAGTATACATCTGTATTGTTGATGATTCTGCAGATCATCAACAATCAGATTCTCTCTGTGTGCTGACACCAATCGTTACAGTATGGAAGCTAGCTGACATCTTTGTATACATCCTTTCCAAAGAGTTCTTTTGTAAGAATAAAAGGTAATACTGAGAATCCTTGACGAGTAGATGGATTAGTTCTAAATCTGTCAGTCTTTTACTTCCTACTGTAAGTAACAGCAACAAAGGAAACATTTAATTTATAGTGCATTTTACTATGGGAGAAATGTACAATTTATATGTATGTATTTTATTTTATTTTTTGCAATAGTGCTCCTTGACGATCTGTACAGGCACTTAACGTTCAGCCAACATCTTCCCTGCAGTCAGTGACAGTTTATGTACACTCTGTTTTATCAAGCTGCATGCACTGTACAGAAGGAAGGGAAGGGGGACAGGGATGAAGTTTACCACAGTGCCTGGGTACAAAGAAATGGGCTGAAAAATTCCAAAAAATGGGGGATGCCTGTACAGACATTAGTCATATGCCCCCCCCCCCCCCCCCCCCAAAAAAAAATAATAATCATGAATGATCAGTTCAGCTGTCAAAAATACGTCTGTATGCACATCTATATCAAGTAGTCCAACATTTTGGTGAGCTTCTCCTACCTTTGTATCATACATTACTGACCTTTGCTCTTAGATGCAATTTCCTCATTGTGTTCTACTTTATAATTTGAATACAGTACTGTACAAAATGGTATTCATTGTTGAATTTTCTTTGTACTATACTGCTTTTCTAACCAGCCATCACAATAAACACCCAACCAGGTCAACAAAAAGATGACATAAAATGGTAAAAACAAAAAACCCTTATCTAAAATGTACATAATATAATGACGCCAAGAAAAAAAGGTCTGGTCAGCTAGATATCTATAGATAGAGTAGAATAGACACCAATCTGCACTTGACAGACTACAGGAAACTACTGTCTACTAATAAATAATACATGGAAAATAAGGCAATAAAATGCTACATGGCAAAGGGAAAAAAGGAAACTGAAGCCTAGCTCATGAGGGATGTATGGTAACAGCTAAGTGGAACAAAGTGGATTTGGGTGGAGGGAAATAAAATACATATATATAAACTCAGCTGTAGCACAATAAAGCTAAATATTCACTACACTGATATTTAACACAGAAAAAAGTAGCAAACAGGACGCGTGTTGAACGTTAAAGCTCAAGTGAGTATAAAGTGCAGGGCTCATTTCTAAGAGATTTAAAAAGATATCTTAGCAGATGTTTTGTCCATATTGTATTGTTTAGCTATAGACATGAAAAATGAGAGCTCAGGGGATGCATATGCTGGCTGTGCTACTTGAATCACAGGAGTGAAAGGACAGATTACAAATCTTCTGTCAGTCCCATATGCCGTACTTCATAATAAATATACTGAGTTAGTGGTCTGGAGTTCAGGCTTTAGGGCCTGTTCAGATAGGCATCCCGCGGCTTCTTGTCCAAATGCTTTTTTGCAAGCATGCGCAAAATCTTTTGGCAGCTTTTGACGGCTTCCGGTGTCGCCTCCCATCGTGCATCATTTTTAACTCCTGCAAGAAGACATGGAGAAGCGTTGCTTAGCGATCCTGGAAGCTGCATGCTGCTCCCAGGATAGCCTGAAATGGCGAGAAAAAAAATCAGGATCGGAATATAGAATTTGTGCAAAAAGCGGTAAACTATCGTACCAGCGCTGTCCATTCCCTTGAATGGACAGCACTTAAACGGTAAGTGCCGCGGCCCGTCGTTTAGCACCATGGGAAACCAGTTTGAACCACCCTTAGATCTGGAACCCACTAGCAGCGCTTTTCTAAGCCTTTTCTGAGCGCTTGTGATTTGAAAAGCTCTTGCTATTGTAATTCTATGAGTGTGATCCCACTAGAGCAATGTGAATTTTTAAAAAAATCCCACACAACCAGTGATGAGCTCACGAGTAGATAAGTAGCCGAATTCGTGATTCTAACGAGGCTTAATTGCCTCAGGTGTGCGGCTGGGAGAGAGGGGGCTAATTACCCAGATGTCCAGCGCTTCTTTGCATATCACACGCTCGCACGTGCCAATGGGATGCATTCCATAACTCAATACAGCGTACTTCCTTCTTCCAGCCGAAGGAGGAAATGTGCGATAGTGAGTCATGGAACAAGTCCCATTGGACGCGTGCGAGCGTGTGATACGCATAGAAGCACCGGACATCTGGGTAATTAACCCCCTCTCTCCCAGCCGCACACCTGAGGCAATTAGGCCTCATTAGAATCACAAATTCGACTACTTATCTACTCATGAGCTCATCACTACCCGCAAAATTACATTAGCAAGAGTTTTTCAAATCACAGGCGCTTAGAACAGCACTGCTAGTGGGTCCCAGGCCTTAAAAAGCATGTACGGATTTGTCCGTTGTATATATAGAAGTAAGCCATGTTTTCTTCACTATACTCAAGATAGAGGAAGGAAAAGTTCACTGTTTCTTGTAGGCAAAACATTTCAGAGACTTCTGACAGAAGCTATGACTACCACGCTCTTGGGCCTCAAACTCGTCCCAGGCCAGTGAAACTAAATGCATGTAGCTGCACTGAAAGTTAGGTCACTGCCCCCAAACCACTATTTTCTCAGTGTAGGTGGCAAGAAGCTTTCTTGCTGTGTTTACAAGACAGGTGTTCCGCTTTTGGCATAAAGTATTGCAGTACAGTCTGTACAACTCTATTATTATTAATTACATTTCAGTTAGAATTCTATAGCTGTATATCTTGTGTGCGCCTTACCACTTATGGTATTTGCAGGTCAGGGCCCCATTCACCAACTCACTGGTGGCTCCCGGTTCACTCACATCATCCAGTAAGATGACTAAAGGAACGTCACATGCTCCTGTCTCTCTGTCAATTTGGTTAGCCAAGTTGGAGAGGTACAATTGCAGATCCTGTGAGGAAATTCACATAACACATATTAGGAGCGTGTTCCTAAAACTGAAGATCTGGTGAAAATATTTGCTTTCCAAAACTGCTTGGTAGAAAGATTTGTTCACCTACTCATGGCTATAAATGTTTTCCCATAACACTATTCTGCTTTTTGGCTAGTTCTACCCTGGTCATGGCTCAACAGGCAATTTCATTTCCACTTCCTTCTACCCGCCACAGTAAACACAAACTTGCTGTAATGTAGGGCATGTCATGACAGGGGTGTCAAGCTAAATACAAAGTGGGCTGAAATGTAAGACTGGGTCCACGTTGCGGGCCAACCTTAATGTCTAGTGGCCACCTTTCTCCCTTATAAAGTTTCCTGGTGTCTAATGCACCCCTTCGCTCCCCTATACAGCTACCTTGTGTCTAATGCTTCCTCCCTCCCCTATACAGTTCCCTGGTGTATAGTGGTACTCCCTCCCTCCCCAATCCAGTTACCTGTTGTCTAGAGGCCCCATCCCTCCCCTATACAGTTCCCTGGTGTCTAGTGGCCTCTTCCTCTCCTATGCAGTTTTATGGTGTCTTGTGCCTTCCCCCACCCTCCCCCATATGGCTACTCTGGTGATCTAGGACTCCACCTCTAATATAGCGTCTCTTGAGGGCTAGAGTGGGCCAAACATAACCACATTTGCGGTAATAGAAAATTAGCACCACGATTTACATGTAAATCGCAGTGCTTTTGAGATTGGCAAGCGGATCACAGCTAGAGGAAAAGGGCTCTTATGGGCAAGAGCCCTGGATGTAATGCTAGGAAAAGGGCTCTTATGGGCAAAAACCCTGGATGTAATGCCTGGTAGACACCATGCAATTTCTAGTCAGATCAACGGGTTGAATTTTTTCAACACCTCCGATTAGCTCCCGGATGAGAAGGTGATCAATTTTCAGCTCAGTACTGAACAAACTCAATTTCACGATTGGAACCAGATCAGACATGTCAGAAAGTAGTCATCGATCTGACAGGAAATTGGAGGTTGTGTCCGAGGCATTAGACAGTAAGGCCCAGGGCCCACTACAAGCGGTTTCTCAATTTTGGAAACCACTTGTGATTTTGAAATCATGAAGTACCATGATTTTGTGTGTGATCGACAGAGCAATTGTGAAGGAATGCAATTTGCCCTTGCACTTCTTTAATGTGATCTGTCTGGGATCACTCAAGAAATGCTGCTAGCTCTGCAATCGCAATGCTGCAGTGAAACCACTCTCCTAGGGTTCCACTGTTGGACCACTTTGCCAATCACTTGCAAATCGGGAAATGCTGCAGCAAGTGCATTAGTAGGCCCCAGGCCTTGGGGTGCCCTCACACTGCAACAGTTGCGTTGCAGAATTATTCTGCATGCCAACTCACTGCCCATACTATTATATGGGCATCTTCACACCTCCACTCTGTAACAAATCACAGCTATTCTAACTTGCTGCATGCAGGCTTCGAATAGACTTGTATGGTATAACGATCACAGTGTCCATTGCAGTTCACACACATATAACACGTGCGTTATGAAACACCCCCACAGCATGAATCCAGCCTTAAGGTCCGTACACACGCCGGACTTTAGGCAACGACGGGTCCGTCGTTGCCTCCCGCTGGGTGGGCGTGCCAGCGACAGTCCGGCGTGTGTACGCTCTGTCGTCAGACTGATACGGCTGTTTCTGAGCGATCCGCCGCGGATCGCTCAGAAACAGCCGTATCAGTCTGACGACAGAGCGTACACACGCCGGACTGTCGCTGGCACGCCCACCCAGCGGGAGGCAACGACGGACCCGTCGTTGCCTAAAGTCCGGCGTGTGTACGGACCTTAACTCTTAGTAATCGGTGGATTCAATGGACTGTAACATTGTCATCATTAAAGCAATGGGCACTGACTTTGTGCAGTTGGTATGGGTGCTGAACATTGAATTATGCAATAGGGCAAGAACTGGGGACAGAATTGTCAATCGCCCCCAATGATTTCCCTATGGCAGTGTGAGGATGGATGGAGATTCGTTTCCTGTGAATGGATCTACAAAACTACCAACTTGCCACATAACCTGCTAGGAAGTTTATTATGTCACTGAACTGAAACAGCTTAGATTAATGTCCTCAGGAACTACTAATTAATCTCCAAACAGCAACCTCAGGTGCTTATTCTGACTCCAAGCAAGACAAAATGTCTGGCATACTATGGGTCCTACTTAAATGTACTAATATTGTTTTTATGAATCTCTTTACTATAGTCTGAAACAGCAAAGAAGTGCATCAATCTAGAAAACTGACCATAATGTAATAGATTAGTTCTGCCACTAACCTTGCAGCTTTGCTGATGCATGTTAAAGCCAGTAACAATGCCCTCTGTAACCTCTCGTCCTGACCTCTCCACCAAATATTCAGCCAGTCTGTGTGCCAGGAAGCTCTTCCCTGTACCGCTGGGGCCAGACAGCAGCAGCCTCCGATGTTTCAACAACAAGCTCACATAATGCTGAAGCATGGGCTTAGGGATAAGGGACTCAAATACCAGCAGGTCCACGCATCTTTCCTTCAGACCTGGTGATTGGAAATATAGCACAGCAGAAACAAATAAGAACAACAAATCAATACAAGAGATAACAACAGAAGCCAAAGTAGTAACTAACCGTCCTACCTTTTAACTGAAGGATAATGTTGGCGGTGTTTCGCAAATTCCTGGATGGAGGAATATCAGGTGCCTGTGTATCCAGAGATCTGCTCACATGTCCTAGGCTGTACCCATTGACGGACTCCTTGCCAATGCCAAGAGTGGCTCCTGGGTCCACTTGGTTTACATAGTCCTGTAAGAAGAAACAATGAGTTCCCCTAGTACAAGCAGCGTGTGAACCCTGGTAGACAGGGAAAGAATGATTGAGGAACAGCATGGTGTATGATGTATTACTATCTACCTGGAAGGCTTGGCACACAGCTTCATCCAGACTTTTCCAGTCAGCCTTGTTACTGATCTTTACATAACCCAAGAAGAATTCCTGCTGCTTCAGGTCCTATAGAGAGATGATATGTGACTGCCACATTAGTGAGTCCACTATGCAGTGTTACTCATAAACACATTCCACACGCAGATATTCTGCCACAACAATATATTATAATATACATTGCAGCTAATACTAAAAGACAATACATATTTTTCTACATGTCTTTATGTTCAACAATGACCTAAAATGCAATATTAGGGCCTGTAATCACTGCTGCGCTTGCGCTGCGTTTTTAAAAACGCATGCGTTTTTAAAATCGCAAGGTCTTTTGAAAAAGAATGAAAATCGTGATGACTTGTACACACTGGTGCGATGCGTTTTTAGAAAAACGCAATTGCAGTGCCTGCTGCGCTTTTTTAAGCGCAGCGCATTAAAAACGCATTAAAAACGCATGCGCTTGCGTTTTTGCCTGCGTTTTTCAGAAGTCAGTATCCCAGAAGACTCTGCAATCTCCTGATTCCTGTTGAAATGTAAACTAGAAAAAAAACAAAGGATTCTTTAGCCAATCAGCAATTACAAGAAAAACGCAAACGCACAAAAAACGCAGGCAAAAGCGCATGCGTTTTTAAAACTACATGCACTTTAAAAACGCATGCGCTTGCGATTTTGCTTGCGTTTTTCAGTGTGTACAGGCCCTTATCTTCTGGCAAAGCAGATATGTAAAGCTTGGTAGATAAAATAACACACCCTGCAGGTATTCTTCATTACCTGTTTTGTTCTATAAAATCTAATTCCAAGAAAAAAAAGATTGTTTCAATTTGGGATAGTACGGTAATGGACTTTAGATTTCTACTGTTGCCCTGTGTCATCATCTATGAAGTTTTCTATCACATCCTGTCTAAACAGGAAGTATGGAAATCTCTCCAAGACAGACTGAGAAAGCAAAACAAAATATTTTTGAGGAATGAAGGAGCAACAGAATTCCTATCCATTGGGCTCAATTCTGGTAGCGTTTAGTAGATAATTACTTCATGGAATTTGATTTAGCTCATGAGGAAAATAAACTTTTGAATTCTGGTAGTTTAAAGGGAACCTTAACTGAACGGGGGGTAAAGAGTTTCACTTACCTGGGGCTATTACCAGCCCTCTGCAGCAGTCCTGTGCCCTTGGAGCCGCTCTGAAATCTTCCGGTCCCCCGCTGTCACTTAGTTTCATTTTTGACCACTCACCAGTCGGCCAGCTGCAATGCGTATTATTGGACGCATTCCCTACTGCAATTAGCGCTGTTGCGGACCGCAACTCGTACAAAGATACGCGTTGCCGCATATCTACGCGTGCGGAATGCGGCAGAGCTAATTGCAGTAGGGAATGCATCCAATAATACGCATGGCGGCCGGCTGACTGGTGAGTCGTCAAAAACAAAACTAAGTGACAGTGGGGGACCGGAGGATTCCAGAGCGGCTCCGAGGGCACAGGACTGCTGCAGGGGGCTGGTAATAGCCCCAGGTAAGTGAGACTCTTTACCCCCCCGTTCAGTTAAGGTTCCCTTTAAGTAAAGTTTTACCTCATGTAATTTCATAAGGTAATTCATGTGGTAATTTTCGACTAAAAATGTGTGGTATTTAGTAGTGAAATATCTCACAATTGAATTTTGAAGAGAAATAAGGAGCGTGTTTGCATGTCTTTTACCTCACATAATTAGACCTACCTCTACCACATGATAAATGTAGTGCTGTGACAGAATTGTGATATCTGTCACATAACATGGAGCCTTTTCAGCTTGTTCTGTGTTCAGGGCCCCCATATTTTGCTGAAATAAGTAAAAGTGATCTGACCAACGAATCCCACCCCCCCTCCCCCCAGCTTCCATTTTGTTTAAAAAAAGAAAAAGTGCTCCAAACCCTGTACAATCCTTCATCTGCCGCGCCCCCCCCCCCCCCTCAACATTGCCATTCCCCAACCGCTGGTTGGAAAAAAAAGTAAAAATGCTCCAACCCACAGCCTCTATTTTTTTTTAAATTAAGTAAAACTGCGGCAAACACCAATTTCCCCCACCTCCTCCTCTGGTTAAAAGTGCTCCGAGGCCCCCCCAGCAGCCTCTAAAAGTAAAAGTGCTGTAACCCCCCCCCCCCCCCCCCTCCAGACCCCCAGCCTCTAAAAGTAAAAGTACGCACAACCCCAGTCTCTAAAAGTGCTGACCCCTCCCCCAGCCTCTAAAAGTGCTCCTACCCCCCCCCCCAGCCTCTAAAGGTAAATGAGATGGATTTTTTTTTATATGGGATGCCTATAAATTTACTTTTCATAGGTTGCTACATAATTCCCTCCTCAAAAAAAAAATCTTCCAAAGACTATTATAACTTATGGAAGACAATTAAAGAGACTAATTACTTATTTGCTGCAGGCTTACCACTGAGAGGGGCTGTATGGCTGATATTATGGTGAGACCCCTGCCACAGTGTGATGTCATGACCATGGTCTTGACAATTTGATGTCTGTGAACTTCAGTGCATTGTAGGGAACAGCTTTTTCCAACTGCCAAGCAAGGAATACCTCTGTGCATAAAACTCTCAGTAACAAACATTCTGTACAGATCACCTAACAGAACTAAAGATGTCACCACCAGTGATACATTTCAGAATTTAAGTCAGGGAAAGATTTTACAATGGACAAACACTGACAAAATAATCTATAAATGAATATTGTAAACAACAAGCAATTTTTTTTTCAATTATGCTATTTTCACTACAGTTCCTTAGTAGTGAAATGCTTGGCTCACTGATCAAATGCACATACTTTAAACCATGGAAAAGACGACAGATTCCCTTTAAATATAACACGCAGCTGGGGTGAAAAATATAATAAACTGATGAAAAGATGTTGTTCTCATGGCATTCATTTGAGGCTGGCATTTGCAATGACTATAAAGAGACAATTCCTTGGCACTGGGAATAAAGCCATATATGGTTTTTCTCCACACGCAGAATGATAATCGAATTTCATGTACCATTAACCATGTGGAACAAAATACTCTGTCGTACAACTGTCATACAGCGATGTATCCATCACAATTGCTGGAAAGTAGAGGCGCTGCCCTTAGTAACTAAATACCAGCTGACAGTTTACTAGACTAAAGGCCAATTTCTAAACGAGGACTAAAGAGGTGAAAACACCTCCTTTGTGTTCTTTTTCTGCCAGCCTCCATTCATACAAAAGCAGTGATAGCTTAATTAATAATAAATTAATGATCTGGCACAGTCCAGAGGCATTCATTTTTCAAAAATAGATGTGACTAGGTGATGTTAAATCATTTTAGAAACCTTTATGAACCTCTCAATCTATCACCAGTAATATGCCACCTTTACGGTGGAGGACAAAAAGGGTATAAGTGGGGTATTGCAGCACAATTTTTATAAATTCACATTACTGTATTTATTTCAGCACCTTCTATACTATTTTAAAATACTCCTGAAGTCTTAAAGTGCACTTGTAAGGGAAAAAAGTACCTCTACAGGGTACTCACCTCGGGAGGGGAAGACCCTGGATCCTGGAGAGGTTTCCCTCTCCACTGGCTTGTCCCAGTACTGGAACCCCTGAAAAAAAGCTTCTCAACAGCTTACGCATGTGCACTAGCTCTGCCAGAAAATGTAAGCCCGATCGGTCTGTGTGAGCCATCTGCACCTGCGCAGTAGCACAGACCTAATCAGGCTTGGCTTTTTCCACCTGAGCCCAAGCAAGTCTGTGCTACTGCAGTGAATAAAAAAAGTTCAAATTGGTCAGGAATTATTTCCGTCCATACCCCCATCAGAGAGATTTCCTGTTCCTATGACATGTAACTTTAAGACAAAAAGTGAGGGGGTTCTGACAATTTTATAGCTGCCACAAGAGTTAGGGCAAAGCTATAAATGGGAAAACTTGTAGTCAACTGTCCTTTGGGGAATTGCTTCAAACTTCCTGTTGTGTTCCCAAAACAGGAAGTAAAAAGGGCAGATATAAACAAAAGCATATATTCTGCATCTACAAATAAAATGTTTTCTTTGGTTTTTCACTTATTAATTAAGCATTAAACATTTTAAGTGGAAATTGATCCAAAAGTCATCGTAGTTATGACAGAAAAACTTGCCAGTATTTACTTTATTAGGTAGGTTTTATGCTGGTAAGATTTTCCTTGTGTTTCTGTTTTTATCAAACTGCCAAGATAAGTATAGGAAAGACAGAAATAAATATGTATATCATTCTCCCCCTTTATTGTTCATCTAGCTATGTTGGATGTTTCAACTTAGTTTGATCATTTTGAGATAATAGCTTTTCTGTGACACCCTTGACCAGACCAGGAAGTGAAGGGAGACCTTCTCAATCCAGAACACATAAAAAAACAAAAACTACTGACCCTCCCCCCTCTGTTCCTAAAAGTAATGCTGGGTACACACGATACGTTTTTTTTCCCGCTCAAATCACTTATCTTCTGCTTGTTTTTCTTATCTTTTTCCATTCACTTCTATGAGAAATCGAGCAGTAAAACGATTGAGAGTAATATCGGACATGACGGAATTTATCAATCGAAGGCATCTATCGAGCGGAAAAACGTAACGTGTGTACCTACCATAACAAAAGGTTTCAGTGGCAGCTCTCCTTCATGTCTAATCATATGTACCTGTGGAGTAAAATGAGAGAAACTGAAAGGACGCACTCACTTACCCCTTTAATAATATGCTGTGGGGGAACTCTTATAACTGCACGAAGTGTCACCTCCCTTTGCAAAGAGCCATTTATACCATCCATTGGCGAAATATCTGCAAGAGAGTCATAACTTTATGGTTAATGGAAAAGTATGTGTGCATGTGATTTACAGATTTCATGCCAAAGATGACTGTGAATTGTTTAAACTTTTTAACCACTTGAGGACCGCAGGCTTTACCCCCCTTAAGGACCAGACCCTTTTTTCCATTCAGATCAATGCAGCTTTCACGGTTTATTGCTCGCTCATACAACCTACCACCTAAATGAATTTTGGCTCCTTTTCTTGTCACTAATAAAGCTTTCTTTTGGTGCTATTTGATTGCTGCTGCGATTTTTACTTTTTATTATATTCATCAAAAAAGACATGAATTTTGTCAAAAAAATGATTTTCTTAACTTTCTGTGCTGACATTTTTCAAATAAAGTAAAATTTCTGCATACATGCAGCACGAAAAATGTGGACAAACATGTTTTTGATAAAAAAAAATCCCATTCAGCCTATATTTATTGGTTTGGGTAAAAGTTATAGCGTTTACAAACTATGGTGCAAAAAGTGAATTTTCCCATTTTGTAGCATCTCTGACTTTTCTGACCACCTGTCATGTTTCATGAGGGGCTAGAATTCCAGGATAGTATAAATACCCCCCAAATGACCCCATTTTGGAAAGAAGACATCCCAACGTATTCACTGAGAGGCATAGTGAGTTCATAGAAGATTTTAATTTTTGTCACAAGTTAGCGAAAAATGACAGTTTGTGACAAGAAAAAAAAAAAGTTTCTATTTCTGCTAACTTGTGACAAAAAAAAAATGAAATCTGCCACGGACTCACCATGCCCCTCTCTGAATACCTTGAAGTGTCTGTGACGAATATTACGAAAGTCGTGCGCGTAAGCGCCATCGACTTTCGCATGGTCGTGCACAGTTCCTGTCAGTCTTGGGTAAATGCACAATAGATGTCAATTTCCCTCTCTCTTACTGAGTACAGTAACCTCCCCCACATCCTGTGTCAGGAAAGAATTTCACAAGTAGCCAGACCACCTGGGGAGCAGCATTTGGTACATAGCTCATCTTTCCCCAAAAGGAAAACCAGCTCAAACTGGTTGAGATTCAAAATTTCCCTCCAAGCGTATAGCTTCACACAAAGGGAACGTTAACTTATTAATAATTCAAAATAGGTTTGTCACAGCAAGACCAAAATTACATTTCCTGATACCTAGGAAACAGGTCTATAATTCACATGAATTATCCTTCTCTAGCTATCAGGAATCAATTGAGAAACCGCTTTATCCGGCATGCGTAGAGCAAATTCGTTAGACTAGGCGTGTATAGTCTCATTTAATACAGAGTCGCATGCTGCTTATGAATATGGTCTCGGATCTGCGATGCACCCATCTGGGGCGGAATTACACAAATTATTAATAATTGGTACATTCCTTGCTCCAAGTCTGTGGGTGGTAACCTGACTTGCCAGGAGGTAACCCTGCCTCCAACACACCTACTTTCCAGGTAGTGACCGCCCCAAAACTCTGGTCAGTAAAAAGCGTTTGCAAGGAACTCCACCCAGTTCTTCAATTTACATCGACTAGGGAAGTCCAGACATGTGCTCACGGAAGAACCGGGCGCATGTTGTGTACAAAGGACTTTTAAGCTGAATGCCTACGTTTAAACTGGACTATTTTCTTCATGATTCAAATGGACTGCTCAGCTAACTAAGTAAGAACTTTCTGTTTTATTCCTTTTATTTTTAAGCTCTGTGTTTTATATGTTAATAGGTGTATATAACTGTATGTAATGCATTTGTGTTATTAAACGTTTAAAAATCGTTTAGCGGTTATGACCTGTTGCTGAACATACACAATCGTACCTATTCTCCTGAACTCGCTACCCTGTGTTTAATAGAAGTATACATTTATAACCCGTATGCGAGAACCCGGCCCAGACATAACGATCTGGCCCAGATTCTTGCATACTGCTAGGGGTTACTAAAGTGTTCTCGAAGTCCTAGTAAAATTACAGTAGCGGGCTGTGTAACTCGCTTGGTGGCAGATCTTTGAATTGTATATGTGTGTGGAGTGATTCGGTTGGTATCAGAACGCTCCCTTCGCGAGTCAGTTCATCAAATTGCGAATGCGGGTTACCCTTCGTGATGAACAAATGACCGTGTAAGAGGATTTCTGACGCTGATCGATTTACCCCACCCGCAGACCGGCTCGCGGTCTGTGACAGTGTTTGGCAGCTTTTTGGGATTTGTGTATGTTCAGAACATCAACGGCAACGTTATTTGATTAACCTGCTAGAACAGATCAAAAATCTGTGGTTGATAACCGGTGCATTACCATTTATATAGACTAAACGTGTAGCACAGAGTTCCCCCCCCCAATCTCTTTTCCTATCCTATCTTTTATTTGGCAAAAATGGCTGCAGCAAGATACAAGAAAATGTCAGTGGCAGACCTAGTAAACTTGTGTGAGGAAAAAGGCATTGTGACTTATAGAAAAAAGAAATCGCAATTGATCGAGGACTTGTTGCGACTGAATACCCAGCCGGAGCAGATGCTGGGAGAGCACACTCCTGGTTCAGACGGTGCTGTAACTGGGGCAGAGGAAAGTGAGCGGTTGGAGCAAAGCAACCCACTTCCCGACCCAGAGGAAAACGGTACCGCGTCTGAACCGGTCGCTGTAACTGCTGAGGAGCATGGTGGCCGGCAGGAGCCCGCCCATGCCAACCTGTTCTGTGTTCCTGATGCTGGAATGCAACCTGGATTACAAAGGCTGTTGGAGACAAATCCTGAGCTGTACATGCAGATTGTCAGAGAAAATGCTGACCGTGCAGAACGCCAGCGCCAGGCGGAAATGGAAGCCTCAGAGCGAGAAGCGGAACGGGCAGAGCGCCGGTGGCTTGCTGAGAGAGAAGCGGAAAGAGAGGAGAGAGCAGCCGCACGCAGACATGACCTTGAAATGGCCAACCTGCGAGCGCAAGGCCAAAATCCCTCGCAAAGTGCTCCGGAACCCCGGCCCACAGCAGGCCCGTTTGGGACTCCAAAGTTTAAATTCCCAGAAATGGAGAAGGGAACCGACCCGGACACTTATTTACACTCCTTTGAAAAGACTTGTCGTCAGCATCATCTGCCCCAGGAGCAGTGGGCGAGATATCTGACACCCAACTTGCGGGACAAAGCGCTTGAGGCGTTTGTGGACTTACCCGCTGAGAAAGACAATGACTATGAGGCGATAAAAGCTGCAATTATCGCCAAATACCAGCTGACCCCAGAGGTCTATCGCAAAAAGTTTCGCTCCCTGCAGAAAGGCCACACCGACTCTTACACCGACCTGGAGAGTCGCCTGCTGACCGTGTTCCGGCAGTGGTCGCGGGGCCTCAAAAAAGACTCTCACCAAGGTCTGGAGGACCTCATCGTACAGGAGCAGTTGCTGAACTGCTGCACTCCAGATGTCCGGCAGTTTGCCTTGGAGCGGAAGCCGGACTCCGCCAAAACTGCCGCAGAACTTGCAGACACTTTTGTGGCCACCCGTGTGCCGGACAGCCGCAAACCTCCAGCCCAGAGCTGGAAAGGGGGGAGACCTATGCAACCCAGCTCTCCTCCCCCTGCTAACCGTGGGAATCGGGTCCCACAGCCACAGAGGCCGGATGCTGCCCCTGCTACTCATCCGCCTGATGCCACATATGTTCCGAAGTGTTACCACTGTGGACAGAGAGGACACCTCAAGTCTGCCTGCCCCGAGGTGAGGACGCCGTCTCCAGAGCCTAGCGCAGAAGTGGCTAGCGCATCCTCTACTGCACACGCCTACCTCGTCATGGGAGCAGCAAATCCTCGACTTTCCGGAAATCATCAAGTCGTGGAAGTTAACGACCAGATCGCTGTTGGTTTCCGCGACACAGGCGCAGAGCTTACCTTGGTTCGCTCTCATCTTGTAGCCAGGGAGAATTTCCTGCCTAATGAGCGTGTCACACTTTTGGGAGTTGGTGGCGCACACGCCCGCATCGCCAAAGCTCGTGTTGTTCTCGATTGGGGAAGGGGCCGCCAGTCAAAAGTTGTGGGGGTGACAGATGACATCCCAGTGCCTGTGCTGTTGGGCACCGATCTTGGCACCCTACGATCCTTTTATGAACCTGTGATCAACACCCCGGATTGCCAGTCTGGACCCACTCAGGTACTGTACAAGCTTGGGGTGGGACAGAGGGAGGCAGCCAGGGTAATGGTACCTAGCCCTCCTAGGGAAGGAGGCAAGGAAGCGGTACCTGTTTCTAATGGACAGCTGGCTAATCACGGTTTGTCTGATTCTAAACCTGTCACTGTTGTTCCAGATACCTGTGTACATGATGTGAAAAATGAACGTAACTGTGATGTTAATGTTGTACCAGATGTTGCTAATAGCTTTCATGCTGAATCTCACAGTGCTAAAAATGATGTATGTTTAAATGTGACAGTCTCTAATCTAAGAGGTAACAGTCTTGTTTTGCCTGGGTCATATCCGTCCAGGGCAGTGGAAGCAGGCCAGGTGTCAGAGCAGGCAGCTGGGGGCCTAGACCTCCCCTCCTGCTATGACAGCCAGAGTGCTCCACCATTGTCTGCTGTTAACAAACAGCTGGTGGAGACAGGCCGTTCCTTCCCTGTCTCACCCTTGCAGGTCTTCCCCTTGCAGAAGCAACCCAGTGCAAAACTGCCCACAGGTCCACCCTCTATCCTTCCTGGAGAAGGGGCAAGCCTCGCCACCCAGGTAAAGGCTAATTCGTTTTTTAAAATGTACTCTAATGTCCACCTAGGTTGTGCTGACCAAAATGTTGTGCCAAGGTGTAGTCAGTTAGAGCAGGGGTATGCCACGCTGCTTCCAGATTCGCAGGCTGACACCCGAGAGTCAGGAAGTGACCCGGATGTCAGCCAGCGACTCTCTCCCTTACAGGAAGCGCTACGCAAACCCAGCCAGGCCTTTAGCGGTAAGCCTGTTGGTGTGCATCGCACCGTCTGCAAAGCGGACACTGGGACACACCGGACCATGAGGCCTTATGCTTCTGGTGAGTTGTCTAACGGGCAGTCAGATAAGTCGAGAACCCGTTCAGTAGCTAAGCGCCGCGTAGAGCGGGTCATGCAGACCCACTCTGTGCGTCCGTCTGGTAGGGGAGAGATGTGACGAATATTACGAAAGTCGTGCGCGTAAGCGCCATCGACTTTCGCATGGTCGTGCACAGTTCCTGTCAGTCTTGGGTAAATGCACAATAGATGTCAATTTCCCTCTCTCTTACTGAGTACAGTAACCTCCCCCACATCCTGTGTCAGGAAAGAATTTCACAAGTAGCCAGACCACCTGGGGAGCAGCATTTGGTACATAGCTCATCTTTCCCCAAAAGGAAAACCAGCTCAAACTGGTTGAGATTCAAAATTTCCCTCCAAGCGTATAGCTTCACACAAAGGGAACGTTAACTTATTAATAATTCAAAATAGGTTTGTCACAGCAAGACCAAAATTACATTTCCTGATACCTAGGAAACAGGTCTATAATTCACATGAATTATCCTTCTCTAGCTATCAGGAATCAATTGAGAAACCGCTTTATCCGGCATGCGTAGAGCAAATTCGTTAGACTAGGCGTGTATAGTCTCATTTAATACAGAGTCGCATGCTGCTTATGAATATGGTCTCGGATCTGCGATGCACCCATCTGGGGCGGAATTACACAAATTATTAATAATTGGTACATTCCTTGCTCCAAGTCTGTGGGTGGTAACCTGACTTGCCAGGAGGTAACCCTGCCTCCAACACACCTACTTTCCAGGTAGTGACCGCCCCAAAACTCTGGTCAGTAAAAAGCGTTTGCAAGGAACTCCACCCAGTTCTTCAATTTACATCGACTAGGGAAGTCCAGACATGTGCTCACGGAAGAACCGGGCGCATGTTGTGTACAAAGGACTTTTAAGCTGAATGCCTACGTTTAAACTGGACTATTTTCTTCATGATTCAAATGGACTGCTCAGCTAACTAAGTAAGAACTTTCTGTTTTATTCCTTTTATTTTTAAGCTCTGTGTTTTATATGTTAATAGGTGTATATAACTGTATGTAATGCATTTGTGTTATTAAACGTTTAAAAATCGTTTAGCGGTTATGACCTGTTGCTGAACATACACAATCGTACCTATTCTCCTGAACTCGCTACCCTGTGTTTAATAGAAGTATACATTTATAACCCGTATGCGAGAACCCGGCCCAGACATAACGATCTGGCCCAGATTCTTGCATACTGCTAGGGGTTACTAAAGTGTTCTCGAAGTCCTAGTAAAATTACAGTAGCGGGCTGTGTAACTCGCTTGGTGGCAGATCTTTGAATTGTATATGTGTGTGGAGTGATTCGGTTGGTATCAGAACGCTCCCTTCGCGAGTCAGTTCATCAAATTGCGAATGCGGGTTACCCTTCGTGATGAACAAATGACCGTGTAAGAGGATTTCTGACGCTGATCGATTTACCCCACCCGCAGACCGGCTCGCGGTCTGTGACAGTGTCTACTTTCCAAAATGGGGTCATTTGTGGGGTGTGTTTACTGTCCTCGCATTTTGGGGGGTGCTAATTTGTAAGCACCCCTGTAAAGCCTAAAGGTGCTCATTGGACATTGGGCCCCTTAGCGCAGTTAGACTGCAAGAAAGTGCCACACATGTGGTATTGCCGTACTCCGGAGAAGTAGTATAACGTGTTTTGGGGTGTATTTTTACACATACCCCTGCTGGGTGGGAGAAATATCTCTGTAAATGACAATTGTTTGATTTTTTTTACACACAATTGTCCATTTACAGAGATATTTCTCCCACTCAGCATGGGTATGTGTAAAAATAAACACCAAAACACATTATACTACTTCTCCTGAGTACGGCGATACCACATGTGTGGCACTTTTTTGCACCCTAACTGCGCTAAGGGGCCCAAAGTCCAATGAGTACCTTTAGGATTTCACAGGTCATTTTTGTTTCAAGACTACTCCTCACGGTTTAGGGCCCCTAAAATGCTAGGGCAGTATAGGAACCCCACTAATGACCCCATTTTAGAAAGAAGACACCCCAAGGTATTCCGTTAGGAGTATGGCGACTCATTGGACTTTGGGTGGTGATAGGGGGTGATTGATGGGTGTCTCAAGGTGTGATTAGAGGGGGGAATAGATGCAAGCAATGCATTGGCGAGATGATCAGGGCTGGGGTCTGAGGGCGTTCTGAGGGTGTGGGTGGGTGATTGAGTGCCATAGGGGCAGATAGGGGTCTAATCTGATGGGTAGCAGTGACAGGGGGTGATTGATGGGTAATTAGTGGGTGTTTAGGGTAGAGAACAGATGTAAACAATGCACTTGGAAGGTGATCTGACGTCGGATCTGCGGGCGATCTATTGGTGTGGGTGGGTGATCAGATTGCCCGCAAGGGGCAGGTCAGGGGCTAATTGATGGGTGGCAGTGACAGGGGGTGATTGATGGGTGGAAGTGACAGGGGATGATTGATGGGTGATTGACAGGTGATCAGTGGGTTATTACAGGGAAGAACAGATGTAAATAATGCACTGGCGAATTGATAAGGGGGGGGGGTCTGAGGGCAATCTGAGCATGTAGGCGGGTGATTGGGTGCCCGCAAGGGGCAGATTATGGTCTGATCTGATGGGTAACAGTGATTGATGGGTGATTGACAGGTGATCAGTGGGTTATTACAGGGAAGAACAGATGTAAATAATGCACTGGCGAATTGATAAGGGGGGGTCTGAGGGCAATCTGAGCGTGTAGGCGGGTGATTGGGTGCCCGCAAGGGGCAGATTAGGGTCTGATCTGATGGGTAACAGTGACAGGTGGTGATAGGGGGATTGATGGGTAATTAGTAGGTGTATAGGGTAGAGAACAGATGTAAACAATGCACTTGGGAGGTGATCTGACGTCGGATCTGCGGGCGATCTATTGGTGTGGGTGGGTGATCAGATTGCCCGCAAGGGGCAGGTTAGGGGCTGATTGATGGGTGGCAGTGACAGGGGGTGATTGATGGGTGATTGATAGGTGATCAGGGGGATAGATGCATACAGTACACGGGAGGGGGGGTGATTAGGAGGGAGCAGGGGGCAGTTTAGGGAATAAAAAAAAATAGCGTTGACAGATAGTGACAGGGAGTGATTGACGGGTGATTAGGGGGGTGATTGGGTGCAAACAGTGGTCTGGGGGGTGGGCAGGGGGGGGGTCTGAGGGAAGTTGTGGGTGATCAGGGGGCAGGGGGGGAATCAGTGTGCTTGGGTGCAGACTAGGGTGGCTGCAGCCTGCCCTGGTGGTCCCTCGGACACTAGGACCACCAGGGCAGGAGGCAGCCTGTATAATACACTTTGTATACATTACAAAGTGTATTATACACTTTGTATGCGGCGATCCGGGTGCTAGTAACCCACCAGCACTTCCGAACGGCCGGCGGGTTACAGCGCGAGGGGGGCGGAGCCAGTCCCCGCGGAGGATCGCGTCACGGATGACGCGATCGCTCCGCCCATGCCCCTACAAGGACCGCTGCCTCTGTGCATGCGGCGGTCCTTGCGGGATCCACTTTCCGGCCGCCCCTGTGCAGTGGGCGGTCGGTAAGTGGTTAATCATGCTTCCGTGGCTGACAGCGTAAACCTCTTCATGTCAAAAGTGTCCGATTCGCCGCCGACCTGCTGCAAGGTCAACAGCGCGTTACTGACGGCCTTGCTCGATCACTGAATGTATGTCAGTGGGCGACACAGAAACGTTAAATACGTTGGTGGCGGTGGGGTGGCACACATGCTTCAAACAACGCAAAACAACGAGGAAGTTTCCAGTGACGCACTTCCTATTCAGGAGGGAGTATGTCACTGGGATAGAGGTGGCGAAGGACAAGCTGGGGGGGGGTTTGGCGCTATGCGTATAACCCTGTCAGTGCATTCTGCCTCAGGGTTATATGAATTTATTTTTTTACATTGTGGTGCAATGCGAGGAGAAGGAGCAACGCTCTGGCCAGGGGTAAAACCGGTCACAAAGTTTTTACAACTTGCAGATGACTCAAATTTCTTACCTGTGTCTGATGATGGAGGGATTCCTAGGGACTGTGTAAGAGTTAGAGCTAAGGAGCGTCTTGGGGAAGGACAAGATGGTGCGTTGCTTCCAGGTACAGAGGGTGGCACCTTCAGGCGATCATTTTCTGCCTTCAAAAGATCAACTTCAAGCTGAAAAATATTTTTTTGTAGCAAATTATTGCAATTAACATCTTTACAGCAAATGGGAACCGAATGCTAAAAAGAAAAGCCAGATACTGGAGAGAGAAGGCTCTGGGTCCTAATGAGTCTTCCCTCTCCACTCTCGGTGCCCTCCGTGCAGCGCTTCCTTCGCTGTTTGAATTCCCCACCGCGGGGGACTTCAGGAGTCTTCGGGAGCCATGTCCTCCCGAAGACAGGCAGCTCCATACTGCGCATGCGCGACTATGCGATAGAGGGCACTCGCGCGTGCGCAGTATGGAGTGGCCTGTCTTCGGGAGCACTCGGGCTCCTGAAGACTTCCCGAAGCCTCCCTTCAACGGCGGAGATTGGTCAAATGCTGCTACGGGTGATCCTGAGCTGGAACGGACAGGAGAGGAGAGGGAAGGCTCTATTGGACCCAGAGCCTTCCCTCTCCTATGTAAGTATCTGACTTTTTTTTAGGCTGTTCCCATTTACTTTAAACAAAAGGAAAATATTTTACACACATTTAAAGTGTAACTGTCGGGCATAAAATCAAAAATCAATTCTTTAGGCAATCCAAAAGTTAAAATCATTCCCCAGTTTACCTGACTCTTATTTGGTACGTTGCCGCAAAAAGGAAGTTGCAAGGCATGCTGGGTTGTCCTTTTTTGCTTCTGTACATTAGTTAAGTCTGAGGGGAAATAAAGAAGCAAAAAAAGACAACCCAGCATGCCCTGCAACTTCCTTTGTGCAGCAACGTACCAAATAAGAGTCAGGTAAACTGTGGAATGATCATTCATAAACAAGAAAAGTAATAGTGATTTTAACTTTTGGATTGCCTGGTTAGCATCCGTATTACTTGTTTACCAGATACAAATAAAGAATTGATTTTTGATTTTATACCCGACAGTTATACTTTAAAAATGCAAAAAGTATGACACAGAGTTCTTTTGGCATAGTCTGTATGGTCTGTCTACATGGGTGCTTTTTTGTGTTTAACGTGAGAGAAGTACTATCTAGAAAAGGTGAAATTATGTAATGCTGGACCAGAGACTGCTGTAAAGCTATGTACTCTTTCACTCGAAATAATTTTTTGGGGTTGTTTTCGACGTCAGTTTTGGAATTATTATTGTATAGACACACTGTTCAGCTCCATGTCATGCAGCATGTACTATACTGTTGAAAGTGGAGGTAGGAGTGGCGCATGACTGTATTTACACTGCAGTAACTGCCTTTTAAATTCCTGCACAGAACATTAGGTATTGGAGGACAGTGGTCTGACTGGATGATTACTACAAGAGAGGTCAGAGATACAGGGGATACACATACACTCTCTAGATTTCTGAAGGAAATGAAAGTGTGCACACTGCTTTAGTGTAACAATTTATACATTTTCACACATTTTTGATATACAGTCTTGCTAAATCAATGTCAATACACAGTTATTAACAACAATATTGCCCAATATTTAGAAGCATGACCCATACATAATATATGCCTTGATCTCACCTGCATGTTGTGCATAGTTTCCCGTAGCTGCTCCAGCTGATGGGCGGAGTTAAGTGCTTCCAAACGAATATCTGTTAACTTCATCTCTTTTTCCCATAATTCTGAGCGCAACTCGGACACTTCCCTCTTTTCTGGCTCCTCCCCTTCCTGAGTCTCAAATATGCTATATAAAGCAGAATCAGTAGCTGTAAGTATCTATACCACTGACTGTATAACAAACTGTAGTCTAAAAACAGTATACAAAGAGTAAACAAAGACATATACATTTACAAGCACCCCTTTGCACTGAAATTTACATTCTAATGCACTACAATACAATGTTCCTTATTTACAAAATGCAATTTTCTATGCTGTGCGACACAATTTTCTGTTTCAAAATTTTTATCAAAGATTTTCAAGTTATAACAGACTGAGCACTTTTTGTGCGTTAAAAAGAAAATGAAAGACATGCGTACTTCACAGATAGTCTCATATTAGAGCCTGGTGATACTATATGCGACACAATTTTCACGTGATAGATCAGCGCTTATGATATGACTGCGTTTGCAATTTTCCGACAATCCTAAAAAAAATAAAAATATAGGGAATTTGCAAGAAAACCACGTTTGCCATGTAATTCTCCTGCACGCCCAATGACTTAAAAATACAGTTTGCAGTTGGGTCAAAATCAAACTGCATAAGTAGGCACGGAACAACTTGACCACATTGATAATCATGGTGTTCTCCGATCGGCTAAATGCTGGCCAATTGCATGTGATCCGATTTTCGAATAGAAATGCAGTCAGTGGAAAAGGGCCCTTATTTTGCAGGTAATAAGGTAATAAGAAGAGTCAAATAAAAGCCATCATGAAGTTAAGTGACAAAAACTATGCTCAATGAAAATACCCTTTATTTTAATATTTCATATTTTCCACTAATCAGCACTGTTATTCTGTAGGAGATTCTATCCTGTTGCACTAAAAGGGAGTTATTAATAGTAGTTTCGGGGGGTTCTTTTATTATCTTTTTTTTCTTTGTATTACCTGAAGCACAGTACATCTCTCTTTGTGGAAAATGACTGAGGTCAATGGAATTTTTCATATTAAGTTGGTTGTAAGGGGGTTGATTTTTTCTACCTTACGTTCTGTTGATCCCCTTCTCTTTACAACTTGACAATCTTGAGAGTATAACAGACCTATGTACTCTAGGGGGACATGTGACCCAATAATCTGTCCAAGTCGATGTTCTTTTTTTAACTACAGTTTTCTACTATGTAAAAAGGTAAAAAAAGTTAAAAAACGATTATTTAAAAACAAAAACAAAATTTCCCGTGCCTTGTCTTACCTTAGTTTTTTACTCTTTTTCTTTCCATTCTTTCCTTTAGGGCTCGTTCAGACTATGTGCGCTGCTGTGCGCATTTTGGCAGCGCGCATAGTGTGCGACACGCAAGAACAGTAGAAGGGTACAGACAGCCCTTCTACCGTTCCCATCATATGTGCTGCGCAGCAGTGTGATGCGCTATCGCACTGCTGCATCCATTTTCGGGAATCGCACTAGTAGCACAGATGGCGTGCGACAGTACGCGTTGCGGTTCGATCGCACAGCCATCTGCACTGAATGATGTGAACGAGGCCTTAGTATTTTTATTTTCTTGCAGGTTGTTGAAAAGACAACATTAATGTTTTTTTTTTTGCTTTCTGTGGTAGTGGAATAATGATAAAGACTAAACCACAAAAAAAAAAAAAAAAAAAAGAAGATGAGTACACCATCTAACCTATTTCTGCTGTCTCTAACCTCTTCCTTTGGCCTCGCTCAGTGATGCTCAACTGAGACTCGCTGTCATAACCACAAACTTCACCTTGTCTTCACTTGCTTCTCTTCCATATCCAACTTCTCTAACTCTCCTTCCCCATTCTAAGACCACAACCTCCTTAAAGAGAAACCGTGACCAAGAATTGAACTTCATCCCAATCAGTAGCCGATACCCCCTTTTACATGAGAAATCTATTCCTTTTCACAAACGGATCATCAGGGGGCGCTGTATGGCTGATATTGTAGTGAAACCCCTCCCACAAGAAACTCTGAGCACCATGGTACTCCTGGCAGTTTCCTGTCTGTGAACCTTGTTCCATTGTGAGAAATAGCTGTTTACAGCTGTTTCCAACTGCCAAAAAAGCAAGCAGCTGAATTTTTGTGCGCAATAACCGTTATCACACGAAACTTTTCACAGTATGCTAACAGTTAGTACTGTTTTGTGATTCAAGCCCAAAGTCTCTCTACACTTAGAGTGGGACAGATTTATCAAAGCATTACCAACTGTTTTTTCTTCTTAAACACCAACCAACAACTCTGGCACACATCAATAACACTAAATTGCTGAAAGTACAATCTTGAGTAGCTGAATGGTATTGACGAAAGAGCAAATCAAACAATGTTTTCCAACCCTGCAGCGGCACAAAAATACTCAGTGGCTAAACTACCCTAAATCTTCTTGCTTATGTCATCACAAAGTCATAGTGCCAAACAGTGTTTCAATACGGTCAATGTCCCTTTCCTTCTGATGTGATGCATTCAAACGGGAAGAGACTGGCATCTGCCCCCTCCTTGCACTGTCCTGAATGTCTCATGTAGGTGTAGTTGGGACAGGGGGAAGAGTTTGGACAGCTATCTCTCCAAGAAGATTGCAGTCATCCAAAACATACACACCTTCAGTGCACAAAACACTGCATATTGTTAACTTACACAAATTTACTATCATGTGAATTAGAAAAAATGGTATGTTGTAAAATGTGGGAATCTTTGCGATAGGTGGGCTTGAATCTCGGTTCACCTATTACACACGGCTGGAGGCTGCCATATCTGCACTGTACAGAAAGAGGAACACTGCCAGACTGCTTTTAGGACACAGAGGCCCATATGCTATTAACTTTTTCTCCTGAGTTTTCTCCCAGGGAGCAGTTTTTATCTTCTATTTTTTTTATTTATTTTATTTTTTAACTATTTTTTTTATATTAATATCAACAGGCAGGTCAAACATACCCTCATCAGGAATATACAAAACATCAAGACATGAACACAATGATATTGTGTAATTCCCCCCCCCCCCTCCCCCCATCAGCTAACTTTATCTTCTATTTTAAATAACTTTCCAGCACTTTTCAACTGAAAATGTACCACAAAGTAAGTGAAAAAGTATTATCAAAATTATTTTGAGCAGTTCCTTGCTTTCTGGTGGCTAAAATGCATTTTATTGACAAGTTTAATTTAAAATATCACCTAGCAGAAAACTCAGATGAAAAAAAAAGTTAATTGCATATGGGGCAGAGTCTCATCTGTCACAAACTAAGAGCAGATTATATATTATTACTGGAAATATTTCCTACACTATATATTTTACTAAAACATTGGAGTTATTTTTGAGCAAATGGCTCTTAAAATATTTTCAAGAGAAACATTACAATGGCGCACATTGCAGCCTATAATCTGTAGAATTGCAGAAATGACTCTCCAGGAATTTAGAAATCCATTTCTGGTTATTTTTGCAGACATTATGGCAGATACTCACACAGAGGAGGAAGGGGAGGAGTTTATGGAGGGTGACACTGGAATGGGAGGGCCCTGCTGCTGTTTTGGAGAAGTAGGAGCTGAAGAATCTGGAGTGGCCGTCTCCTCAATATCTGAATAGGAATTGCCGCACTTGGGCCCCTTCTTCATGTTGAATGCTTTATTAAAAGAGCTACGAAGCTATAAAACAAAGAAAAGTGTATGATACATGACATATTTTCTCTCTATACAGACCTGTACACAAAATCTACTAAAACAGACATCTAGTAATAGCAGGAGATACAAAAAATTAATTTGAATTCTAAATAATAATAATAGTGGTTGCATTATTGACAGTTTGCAACCTGAGTAATAGCTATACTGAATATATATATATATATATATATATATATATATATATATATATATATATATATACTTACTGTACTGTTATTATTATTTATTATGTATCGTATAGTGTATGTATCACCGTCTATCCACTATGCCATCATGCTGCCTATATATCAGCACTATACCGTCATAACTGCCACATTACTGAACACCTCAATTACTTATCTCCCTGTCACTCTCTGAGACCTCAGTGAAGGGACCTCCCCCTCCAGTGTTTCTGATCACTATTTTAATGGCACTACCAATTGAGAAGACAGTTAATTATCCAGCTCGTATCAGCCTATTGGAGGGCTCGGCCTAGGAATGCTAAAAAACTTTATTTAAATGGACCCTGAGCACTTGTGACTTACCTGGAGCTTCCTCCAGCCCACCATAGGCCGCAAGGTCCCCAGGCGTCCTCCTGGCTACTCTCCCGGTTCCAGCTGGCGGCTCCGTTATGGGACAACTTCGGTCTGAAGTCGTCAGGCCTGCTTCCCGCTTTGTCACTTTGCGACATCACGCCTGCCGGCTGCAAGTCATCACCCCGGACGGCGTGAGAGTCCTGTGCATGTGCGGTTCTCTAATATTGAACCGAACATGCGCAGGACTCTCACGCCAGCCGGCGTGATGACGCGTAGCCAGCCAGCATGATGTTGCAAAGTGACAAAGCGTACATTTTTGCTTAAAATCAATGTAAAAGCACACAGGCACTGACATGGTTAAAATCGCATACTTACAAACAGATACGATTTTAAAGCGTTTTCGTGTTAAAGTTTACATTCGAATTTGCATCCGCATGTGAATTCGTTTTCGCGTTTTCCTCAACGGAATCGCATTGCACTAGTGGAAACGGGCCCTAAAGTGTAAAAACACTTGTAATGCACTTACAATCAGAGTTTCACTTTGTGTGTAGGGAAAAGTTTTTGACAACATGTAACCAAGAATAAAGGAATATTCTAGTAAATACTGAGCTTCAACTGGCTTTACAGTTAACATATTGCTTCCTTAATCATATTAAACAAAGATCTAAACTACAGGCAATATACCTAGACCTAGTTCACACTGTAAGAGCTTTTTCAGTGCTAGTGATTTGAAAAGCTCTTGTTAATGCAATGCTATGGGTGATTTTTATCACATGGCTCAAGTGAGAACAAACTCATAGCATTACATTAGCAAAGCTTTTAAAATCACAAGCTCTTAGAAAAACCTCTTGCAGTTTGAACCAGCCCTTACTGCTTACTAAATATGCTTTTTATATTTATATCCACACCTAGAACTGAGATACTGTATTTGTTAATGAGTGATCTTTCAATTCTGTCCTTTCTGAAAAAGACCATGCAGGCTGCCACTTTTTAATCATGAATTAATTTCTAGTGGTTGATAACTTGGGTCATATAACTCTTCTCAGAGGTACACAGACAGGACATGCCTCAACAAACAGCTTTTGCTGCTAACTCTGTTTCACAGAATCTGCACCCAAAGACTTGGCCTTTTTTATACTTCAATTGCAGTTTTCTAAGGAATGCCAAGAGACTCCTCCAGTATAAGCCGTATCGAGGGCACACAGAGAAATATCTGAAGGCAAAATATTCTATGAGAGCACTAAGATGTGTAATGTTTATGACCTACTGACTCTTATATACTTCTCTACATGATCATCCACCATGAGGACACCTGTATCTGAATATTGTACTGTTTATAGGACTATGGTGCAGCTTACCCAACTCTTCTTCTTCTTCTTCAGTTTACTGTCATTGTCCTTGACACTCCCGGCACTGCAGTAACTAGAAATGCTATTTAAGCTGGAGATGCTATCAGATGAATTCTGGCGCCTGATTCGCAATTCTAGAAAAAAATATATATATAAGCGAGAGATGGTCATTGAGAATGTCTGTAAAGACACCTAATGGGTTTCAAAACCTTTCATTTACAATTCATTGATTTCTCCAACAGGGGCGTTGCTAGGTTCATAACCGATCCGGGCACTTTTGGACACTCAAGCTGAAAAATGGGTGTGGCCATGCACCAGAACGTGGGTGTGGTCATGGGTGGAAACATATATTTACATGAACTTAACAGTGGTCTAAGAAGGTTTGCCCAGCAAAATGTTGGATGAAGCCCCCATCTCCATTAATACAAAAGCATTCCCCCAAAGAGGCACCACAGCTCCTAGCATACCCCCATTGAAGCACCACAACTCCCAACATGCCCACCATTGAGGCACCACATCTCCCAGCATGCCCCATCTGCTCTCCAAGTCTGGAGACATCCTCTGTAGCTGGTGATTCACCCTCTAGCATCTGAGAATGAGACGCCATAAGGTCTAGTGTCTGATTCATTCGCATACACTAGGGGGAGAGGCCCAGAAGAGAAAATGTCAGCAGAATTTGAAGACCAAGGGGTCAGAGATGAGTACTGCTGCCTGGTGCCTGACTCTGCCTGGGGGACATCCGGGGCACCTCAAAATAGATCCAGAGCACATGCCACTGATCTTTGGGCTAGCAACGCCCCTGTTCTCCAATAAACCGTATCACATTACCTGTTCCCTGCTATGTATTGGCCTACATATTAAATACACAACGTGAAGACCTGACTGTGGCTGCACACTGCATGTATACAGTCTATTAGTGCCCATGTACAAAGGGGGTCTGCTAAGAAAACTAATTTAAACTTACCTGGCTGTTGTTGTTTTCTGAATATTTAAAAGACACTATCCACTCTGACCCTCTGAGTATTGTTATTAAATAATTGGGTCAACTTTTCTACTTGCTTTGTGATGTTCACTGTTTTATAGTAATCCTTTTCTATGAATGATGGGCTTTATTCATATTCTAATTCAGCAGATTAGACATTGAGCTGATTGCTTAATTATCACTTTCAAGGACATTTCTGTATTATTGAATAGCATAAGTAATAGATTTGTTGGGAAGACTGCAAGGAAATTTTCTGAATGGGTTCATGGCTCATATCCCAGAATTGTATAAAATGAAAACAATCTCATCACGTATCTAATAATAACCCCTTTCCATGTACCCCCGCTCCAGCAAAGTGGGGACACTAGCACAGACTCACAGCATAGCCATGGATACAGTGTAAAGAAGCTAAAGGAGAACTGTAGTGAGAAGTATATGGAGGCTGCCATATTTATTTCCTTTTAAGCAATACCAGTTGCCTGACTAACCTGCAGATCCTCTGCCTCTAATAGTTTTAGCCATAAACCCTGAACAAGCATGCAGCAGATCAGATTTTTCTGACTTTTTTGTCAGATCTGACAAGATTAGATGCATGCTTGTTTCTGGTGTGATTCACACTACTGCAGCCAAATAGCTCAGCAGGGCTGCCAGGCACCTGGTATTGCTTAAAAGGAAAACAATATGGCAGCCTCCATATACCTCTCACTACAGTTCTCCTTTAAATAAATATTAATACATGCTAGGTGCAACCTCCTTGATATATGAGCCATGTCCGGGGCCAGTTTTCTGGACAGGCCAAAAGGTCCTGGCTTTGGGCAGTTGCTTCTCAAAGGGGGTGGCTGGACATAGTACAAGGGTTGCTGCATATAGCAAGCAGCACATGGAAAAAAGTAACTGCTGCCCAAGGAAGCTGTACATGAATGTTACACATGGAAGTAAATGGAATGGGAGGGGATTTGCTACACATGGTAGAGGAAGCCTCCAGAAAGTTGGTCTAGGGGCGGAAAAAGTATAAATCCGGCCAACCCATGTCACTGGTTCTCAAGTACTTAATGGTAAATATAGTCCTGGGAGCTGGGTAGCTAAAGTTTGCAAACCACACCTGGGTCATATCAGAGTAAACAAAGGCTCAGTCACTGTTCACTGTACTAAGAACTCTTTTTTTTATAGATGTAGATTGTCCTGGGTTTACCTAAAATATAAGCTTACAGTAGTTAATTGCTCAACTGCTAATTCTGAAACCTCTAAGCAACCATTCCAATAATGCAGATGATGGCTGCAAACTCTTAACATGTTACTGTAGACAATGCTGTATATATAGTATCCAGGCCAGATCTGCAGGATCATTCCTGCTCTCTAAGGACTTCCAGCATTGGAAAACTTTAGTAAATCAGATTAGAGTCTAGGATTATCTTTGTAGAAAGCATTATTTTGATACACTGCTACTATGTTTTGTCAGAAAGACAAATAGTTCTGTCATTATTTCATACAATTAAACTGGCTCTAGCAATAAATATCTCAACAGTTCTGCTAAAAAATGAGATGACTGCCAAGTAATCTATTGGAAGTGAGATTGTTTTCCTAAATTGGGCAATATTTTATGAGCACTTTACAGAAAGGATTGTTCCTTTTATGTCCGCAGGGGGAATATTCTGACAGTCATAGCACAAATCCCACAGATTCTCCAGCGTACTTGTTTTTAGGTGTAAAAAGAGATGAAAGGCTGGCATTGCTTGCAACAATTTATTAATGCCATGCACATGAGATCTATGTATGTAAAGAAACTGAGTAAATCGGTGGCCAGAACTCATATTTGACTTTTTAAGTACGTGTCACTAGCTAACTGGGTGGCAGTGATCTGGTGATTCTTCTAACAACACAAATAAATATATTGTGAGATATTCACATGTAAGGTGCCACTTGCTGCAACAGCCATAGATTGCAAGCCTATTTGGCAGGGCCCTCCTACCTGTGTGCTTTTCTCCGCCACCATATGGACTCAGTGACTTGTCTGCTCTATTTATCCCTACATTGCAATTTGCGCACTGTTTATTGCTACTTCACTATTTTGTATACCATTGTTTAACACTGTAATGCTTCTCTGTATCATTGTTTAATCTTGTAATGTCTCCCCTCCCTATCTATTGTACAGTGCTGTGTTATATGTTAGCGCTTTATAAGCAAAATGTATTATTAATAATAATAATAAACAACAGCCATGGCTTGCAGCATGTCAGCAAAGGAGATTGGCTACGTAGTAGGGTAATTAGCACAAAACTAAAAAAAACATATTATGATGTAAAGAAGTACTTAAAGCGGAACTGTAGATCAAAAATAAACACATTGTTTCACTTACCTGGGGCTTCCCCAAGCCCCAGCACCCGTCCTGTCCCGCGCCGCTTCTTGACGAGCCTCTGTTCTCCCGCCGCCAGCTACTTTCAGTTTCGCCGCCGGGCCACTGCACCTGCGTGGCTCTGGCCACACGTATGCTTTCTTCGCGTTCCCCACTATTGCAGAGGGGGACGCGAAGAAAGGATACGCTTGGCAGGGCTGCGCTGGCCTCGACTTACAAGTCGAGGTACGGGATAGGTCGGCGGCAGGAGAACGGAGGCTCGGGCAGGAGCGGCGCGGGACAGGACAGCTGCTGGGGGCTTGGGGAAGCCCCAGGTAAGTGAAACAATGTGTTTATTTTTGATCTACAGTTGGACCTGAACTCTTAAAGTGGACCTGAACTCTTGCACAGGACAAAGAAATGTTTTTATTTAAATGTTATTTTGCTGTTGCTTATCTTTTAGAGCAAAGAGGAAGTTTTAAGTTCAGGTCCACTTCAAGCCAGTCATGCTACATTAATTATACTGCTAGACTGCTATTACCTGAGAAATATTTAAAACAAAATACATGTGTGTTGGTTTGCTACAATTAGCTGAAAACAGTATAAGAAGACAGTATACCCCGTGGTGCAGGATCAGGGTTCAGTGCTCCATGGATGACAGCTTGAGCTTCCGAGTTCTTGGATTTTAGTGATTCTATTGTTTCTTTCAGTTCTACGAGCTCAGAATCCTACGATTCAAAGAAGATAAGTTGCTTTCCAATAACACATCATTGTTATCAACTCTTTAATGTCACCTTGAGAACAGTTCATATATCTTATTTTTTGGACGATAAGACGCTCTGGACCATAGACCAAGCTAGGTTTACTGGACAAAACCAGAAAAAAATACTAATCCTGATGCGTCAATGGTTCAGCCAATGCAGTGATTGGCCCCAATGACAGAGCCGTGGTCCCGCCTTCTAGACCATTGGCTCCAATAAAGGAGCTGAGCAGTGTTTGCGATTGACAACACCTCCAACCTGATTGGTCAGAGGGCGTGTGAAGGTGGCTCTTACACTAACTTCTTCCTTACATGCTGCTACTCTGGAATGGAGGGTGAGTGTTCCACTGGCACAGTGGGCAGCAGGGATCAGCGTGTCTGGAAGCAGGCTGAAGTGTATATGTGGGGTCCTGGTGCTGGTCCAAATTGTTCTATTCAGACCATAAGACGCACAAAATTTTCCTCCCATTTTGAGGGAGAGAAAGTGCGTCTGATGGTCCAAAAAATATGGGTAATAAGTCATCAGAACACAGAAATGTGCCAAATTACTTCATCTTCTTATTTTAAAGGAAAACTCCAGAATGCGTTAAGTAGATGTAGCCCATAGATATGTGTATTGCTGTAACTATTTTGCCTGTCTTTTTCTCTTGCTTAAAATGTGGCCAAGTAATCTGTCTCTCTGCTTCTCTCTCAGACTCATTCAAATAGATAAAGAAACCGGTTTGCTGAGGGAGTTTGTGGGACGTTAAAACTTTTGCAGTTCTTTTGAAGGACAATAATTTTGAAAATGTATAAAAAACATTTCACTTTTGAATACCAAGCAAAAACCAAAACACAACCAGACTAGAAATATTCAAAATGATTTTTACCAATTACCTCAATGCTTGTCAAATATCAAGAGGATGGCTAAAATTGATCAACTTGACAGAGCATAACAGTTCATAGAGAACCTAAGGTGAGACACATATGCAGGCTGCTACATTTACTTCCTCTTTAACAATACCAGTTGCCTGGCAGTTTTGTTGATCTATTTGGCTGCAGTAGTTTCTGAATCACACACCTGAAACAAGCATGCGGCTAATCCACACAGATTTCAGTCAGAGCAACTGATCTACATGCTTGTTCAGGATCTATGGCTAAAAGGATAAGAGGCAGAGAATCAGCAGAACACTCAGGCAATTTGCATTGTTTAAAAGGAAATAAATATGTCAGCCTCCAAATTCCTCTCACCTCAGATGTGCTTTAAAAAATGCATTAAAATGCCTAAAATGTCTATGCAGTTCAGCATTTTGGACTTTAGGGGGTGCTATAGGTATTTGTATTTATATATGTATCAATGATTTTGAGATTTTATCATTCTATTTATAAAGTGCTTACATATTAGGCAGCGCTAGACAATACATACATACAATAGTAAAAAGGATAGCGGACGTAACGTAGCATAGTCTTGATGAATTTATCCGTATCGTATCATGACATAATGATGCTATTACTGAGGTTAGGGCTTACCATCCCCAGTAGTGCTTATTCTGTCCTGCTACACCTTTAGCTGGAAGGTACCATGAAGATGCAATTATCACATTGTAGCTGATGGAATTAAATGCTTAGAGAGGGACCATACATGGCAGCCCTGGACCAGTTTGATGCTTTGTAATTTGGGCTACCCCACTAAAAAAACAACTTGTTAATGCCCAAACTTCAAAATTCCGTTAATGCCATCTCCTGCAATGTGAAGGGAAATGTGGGCACATGTACACTAATTCTGTTACTCATATGTATTTCATGAATAATATATATATATACTGTATATCCAGCATTGCAATATGTGCCTTTTTTGGGGGGGGGGGGGGGTGGGGGGGGGTAGTGCTCCTCCTGTACATCTTCATGCCTGATATTAAGGTAGAACACTGCTGTGTGGTCCATATTGGTGGCTTCCCCGGTGCACTTTGGCCCTGGCATCAGGATATTCCAGCCTAGGGTTCCTAATGGTCCCATTCATTTGCAATACATCGCAATGAACCCTAGTGGGAAAGTTGAATTTTTTACTGAGACATATTAAATTTGGTGCTGAGGATTCATACGGATACTGAATGGAACAGACGAAAACAATATCTGGAAATCTGTCGAATAGGATGCTGGATTTTAACAGATAGTTTTAAAAGCAGGTGTATGTGTTTTATTTCATTAAGCTATTCTTTCAGGGTGTCTGTTCTTTTAATAACTTTTACCTAATCACTTGCTTTTGGCTAGTTAGCTGTTCACTATCCTGTTAAGGAAATAACCAGATAGCATTAAAGGATAATAATAATAATAATAATGTATAACATTTGTATAACATGTCTCCTGTTGGACTCAAAGCTCCGTCACTATGGTTGGGCTCAACATGTTACTCTGCAGTGTTAGGGAGTCTTACCCGAGGATTCCTTACGGAACAGGTCCTGGTCCTAGCTAGGATGCATACCCTGTTCTTCTAGGTTGAAGGCAGTGCCTTTGAAGATTACATCTGGTATCAAAAAGAAGCCTGCCATGACATGCTGCATGATTGGTGGTGGTGGGGCTGTGGTCCTCGGCATTAAATACCTACCTGAATGAGCGTAATCAGAGTTTCCACCCCCACCCTCGGGAACGCAGTTTCGGCCATTTGTGACTGCATTGTCACAGCCTGATACAAGCAATTTCATCCTAGGCTCTGTCTTTTTTTTCTCTAGGTACACTTTAACCAGTATACTATCCAGGTACCATAGACTCCCCCCCCCCCCCCCCTCATTCCACTGTGCTAACCATTCTCTTGAGGGACAAGAATTGGGGCTGTCCCCATTAACACTGGGATAAAAAGTGCTTTGTGAGTTATGGTGCTCATTAACAATACCATTCCCCAGACAATTGCTCGTCCGATCCGATAATCGGAAATGATAGTTCAAGCCCTCTAGCGGAAGCAAAACTGCTAACCAATTTTTGGTTAGTGGTTTTGCTGGACTGTTATGACTCACCTTCTCGTGTGCAGTATCAGCAAGCAGACGGAGTCTGGAAGTCATGTTTACCAGAGACTGTTCAAAAGCTGCCACTAAGTTAGCCTGCCAAAGACAAATATACAAAGGAAAATCAATCACAAATCTGAAAAGCAATAAGATGATTCCATTCCCGCTCATGGCATGATTATTACTATGGTAAGACATTACTTTTTTAGTAAGTTACAATAAGTCTTAAAGGGATCTTGCACTGAAAGGTGCATGGGTGTGGCCAACTTCATTCCTTTATGAACAATGCAAGTTTCCGGGCTGTCATGCTGAAATTTAGGCTTTAGTTGTTTTGAATCACACACCTGCAACAAGCATGCAGCCAGCAGAGACAGACCAGAGTCAATGCATTTGATCTGCTTGCTCAATCTGGGCCAATTATCAGGAAATGAAACTGGCAGCCTCTATATTTCTCTCAGCTCAGGTTTCTTTTATTTAAGTAGGGCTAGCACGAGCAATTGTCGGTAAAAGTGGAGTTCAACTTGATGACATGACAGACACTTGCAAGGAAAACTGGGAGAACTATGGGTGTTACCACTGCTGACTCCTGTGTGTAAATGCTATTTGCCTGGCTGTTGTACTGACCACCATCTGCTTCTTACACTCTCTGAATCGGTGACCAATAACTATGATATTCTGAAGCCACCCTAACCCCACTGGCTGCATGCTAGTTGCAGTTGTGATGCTCAGATACAACCAAAGCCAAAAGATTAGCATTAATATCTACTGGTATACCTAACGTTTCATGAGGCTAGTTGCCAATATTTTGTCAAAGGAAGCTTCTGTACACATTTCTTTTATGTATGTGGTAACTATTTATGTGCTGAAGATATATTCATCTATCTGTGTATTTCACCATGTTTATATTTTGCATGAAGTTCTTACAGTAATTGCTCCTTAATAGACACTTTTTTTTAATAGACATCTGATGACCATGATATTATGAAAGTCTGTTTGAGGCCAACAGTTTGATGGTGTTTTACTGTATATGTTTTTTGACAATAAAACTAGTTTGATTAAAAAAAAAAATATTAGCATAACAAACAGCTAAAGATGGCAGCCTCTATTTTGCTCTTAACTTGGGTTACCTTCAAAGGCAGAGAAAGCCATGACATGTAAATGGCAATTTTAGAAAGCAGTCATTAAAGTTGACCCAAATTAAAAATACAAGATTTCAGGAATAAAATCTATTTTCAAAATTATAATAATAAATAGCAGCCATTTGTCAGCTGCATGATGACAAATATAAAATATTTTACATTTATTGGAGGAACCCCTCCCTTCCTTTCACATTGCCGGACAGAATCCGGCAAAATGCTGGAGTAGGTGGTGTCCGGCAAAGGAGGAATTGCTAATGGCTGCCACCAGTATAACATTAGTTATGCAAAGAGAAGGGTGAAAAGCATGCACTGAAATGCTCATAGGCTTGAAAGAGTGTTTATTTATCTTTGTATGTGTCAGAATGGTGCAACTAAATATTTTGAATTAAAAAAAATGTTTGGTTTGGGTCCGCTTTAATGGAAGCTTTCATAATCACTCAGTATGGGATAGCATTCCTTGTTTATTTATTGTTCCCACTGGGGCACAATGGCATGTGAGGGCGTAGGAATCTCAATTGGGCAAGAGAAGGCAGCGAGTTATATACATACAAAATGCTTACAAATATTTTTTTTCTTGCATCAGATGTTTGGCTTGTAAGGAAATGCAGAATAACTGAATGAAATGTTTCAGACTATGAACTCTGGGTAAAAGCCCACACACAGCACTTACATTGGCAGACAGCTGTGAGGTCAGAGTGGCAACCTTTTCCTGCGAATTTTCCAGCTCTCTCCGAAGTTTGCGGATTTGCTACATTGTGCGGTACAAAAAAAGGAACACATTTTTACTTTACACGTTGAAAACAAATCGTAAATAGTTACATAGCATAGTTGATTAGGTTATTTTTTAGTTAATTACATATAAATATATATTAGTACACATAGTCAATCAGTATACAATATGTTACTATATTGTTAGTGTATGTAAAATAAGTCGATGTATCATTAGTATATTTGATATAAAATTGAAATGCAACTTTGGCAAATTTGAAACCAAGAGATGGAAAGAGGTGTTGACAACAAAAGAAAGAAGATTGAATGTACCTCAGATTGCATCCTTTCCTCAGCCTGATAGCCAAGCGTAGCATGCCACAGAAAGATAAAGAGAGAGGTTACAGCATGAGCAAACCCCCTTCCAGCTGCTTATTAATATGTATCACTACGCTCTTATTTGCATTCAAAGCACAAGCATAATCCTTCATGCACTGCTAATGAATATAATGATTTCTAAACACAGCATGGGCAGCTGCAGCTGCAGTTCAACTTTCATACACTTGGTTCTTACAGAGGAGTATGTTGATGAAGCACTGGATGCCAGAGACAGGACAGAACCGTGAACTGAAAAATAAACACAACAGAAGATCAGTGAAAACCACAAAACCCTAGAAAAAAACATAATGCCATTGCGCACACGGTACATTTATAAATCTACAATACGGATGTCATGGGTACTTTCAGGAATGCATTAGGCTCTATAAGAGTTGCATGCTTTCTATTCAGCTAAAACTAACGATTGTGGTGGTGTCAGTAACCCACGTTGTGGTCGGAATGTACAAGTATACACTGACCCAGAGGTGACAGAACTCGACTCGGCAAAGGCTTGCAAGGTACAGTATAAACACGGTTTCATGTTGGGTGCAGCGTAATGAACCAAAGTAAATCCATACAATCAAGCAGGGCTCATGAGAGTGTGGGTAGGAGTGTGAAGTGACCCCGAGACCCGAAGGCCTGCTTATTCAGCTTCAGGCAGTGAATGACCGCATCAGAGAGAAACACGTAAACAGAATTCAGACTGTTACAAAATGGCTGCCAGATCTAATGACTGGGACATTTTGTTAGCCCAAGCTATATAGATTGTGGAGTCTGGCAGCCATTTTGTAAGAGTTAGCAGATTACAAGCACTCTCTCACCAGGCAGAGTGGGTTAATGTAGACCTGCAGTACATGTACATGTGAACTATAAAAAGGAGCAAGCAACATTACAAAAGCAGTGATCACAAGAGGCCATGAAAATGGAGTACAGCAGAGATATATCAATGTTCTGCGCTATTGAGGTAATTGGCCATGTTTAATTAAATGGTGGGGAGGTATTGCCTCTTAATTTGTATGCCCCGCTCCTTTGCTGGCTCTTGCTATTCACTCACAGCGCACACAGTTGTTACCAAAAAAAAAAAAAAAAATAGATGGGGGGTGAGGAAAAAATGAATCCTTGAATGTGAGTGTCATTCGAATATGAATGACTCTACAGACAACAGCTAGCTGAATTACTACCTATTATAAAGAATATATCATGATGAAACAGTGTGCAGGCGTTTAGCACCTGTGTATGAAAAAATATCAGCGTGGGGAAGAGACTAGCACTCATGCAGCACTGGAGTCTCAGGTTCAATTCCCAGTCAAGAAGCTCTCTCTAAGGAGTCCATACATTACCCCTGTGTTTGTGTGGGATTCTTTTGGGAATTTTGTTTTCCATCAACATTACCCCCAAAATATTGATAGGTTAAATGGCTTCAATCTATAATGGGACTTCAGCTGTGATAGGCATATTAGCTTGTGAGTTCCCCGAGGGACAGTTCGTAGTATGATTTGATCAGTGCGCTTTGTAAAGTGCTGCGGAAAATCTCAGTGTTGTATAACTGCATAGTAATAATAATAACAACGCAGATAATAATAATAATAAAAAAACAGAAAGGTTTAGATCATGACATATTCATGTAGATACTGTCTGGGTGGTGGAGTTGTTTATGTGAATAGATAGTGCGTGAGTTGGATGCACAGGCATTGCCAATAGTAAAACTTTACTATAGCAAAATATGATGCCCATTTTCACTTGTGCCCTTCACTCCAACCCTATCCCTAATATGTAAGACTACCCCCCCCCCCCCCTCCACCACACACACACACAATGCCTAAAACGAATCCCCTCACACCTAATGCCTAAACCTACTTCCCTTTCGCAGTGCCTACAATGAACCCGACCCCCACCTAATGCCTCAACCTAATCCACTCGCTTTATGCCTAGTTTACAGTAGCTTTATTACACAATGACTACTCACCATCATCCTGCGGATCTCTAAATGAACCAGATCTAGTCATCGTTCCTTTGGGTCTATCAGCAAGCGATAGGGAACTGCCCAGATTGGAGGAGCTGAAAAGCTCAAAAGAAGAGTCCTGAGCTGGAATACTGCTTGAGCGAGCAATGCGAGGAGCAGACGATGGACTTACTGTAATGGGGAAAAAGGATTACACATCATTACTGAAATTCACAACAGGAATTCACATAATAAAAATTCAGGTAAAATACAAATCACATAGTATGGGAGTATATATTCATTTTTATTGTAGTTATCAGTTACCAGCGTTATTACTACTGTAGATAGATTGATTATCAATCAATGGACAGATATAGATGATAGACAAACAGTCAGATAATGAAATATTATACATACACGGATGTCCACCTACTAATTTGACGGTCACTTTTCATAACCTGAAAAGGGATTTGTTTTATTGCTGATCAGGATGATACCATTTATTGGCTAACTACAAATGAATAAGAATAAACAAGCTTTCGGCCTTGCAGCCTTCGTCAGGTTTATATCCTGTTAGTTTGCAAGCTGGTGGTACAGACAGCTTATATACATGCAACATCAAAAGGAAAACCAGATATTTTTTTTCAAGCATAAATACATCATTAAGATGGCTTAATACAAACAGACCATCTAAATGGGGTAAGATAAGGATCCTTGTTTACTTTATTGCTCTCAGACCTGGTATTAGGATTGACCCAGAGGTATCGTAAATTCTTAGTTCACAAGTTCAGCTAGGGTGGCTGAGACAGTTCATATCTCATCAATCTCATACCAATATAGAAAGTTGTTGTCCTTATTCAGACCCTTCTGCACAGCTTTGAAACAATTTATAAATTTTGTTTCTGCTATTAATCGGTCATTTGACGTTTTGAAGCCGCCCTTCAGGGCAGTGACACGAAGATCATCCATGCTGTGTCCGTTGGACCGAAAGTGTGTAGCAACTGGGAGTCCAGATTTGGTATCATTAATAGTGTGCCTGTGTCCATTCATACGTTTGCGCAGAGTTTGTCCAGTTTCTCCCACGTACATAACATTGGGGCATTTAGCACACATGATCAGATATACCAGATTGGTGGACCCACAAGAAAATTTACCTTGTATTCTGTACTCCTGTTGTGAACCTGGTATCGTTACCCTGTCAGTGGAGTAAATGTGTCTGCAGGTCCCACATATTTTTTGTCGGCAGGGTGATGTTCCGTTTTGTTGAGGCCTATTCAAAGAGCTCCTGACAATCATCTGTTTTAGATTGTGTGGTTGCCGATATGACAAGAGTGGAGGTTTAGGGAATATCGTTCTCAGTCTGTGATCCTTGTGTAAAATGGGATGAAGTTCCTTAGCAATCCTCCTTAAGATTTCCAGGTGTGGGTTGTAGGTGACAACCAAAGGGACACGTTCCTCTTTCTGGTTTTGCTTATATTTCAGGAGTTCAGTCCTGGGGATGTTGCTGGCTTTCCTGATTTGGGCCTCAGCCATGGGAGGACTGTAACCTTGTTTAATGAAAGTGTTCTTAAGGTGATCCAGGTGCTTGTCTCTGTCCATCCTGTCAGAACAAATCCGGTTGTACCTTATAGCTTGGCTGTAAATTATAGAGTTCTTAATGTGCTTGGGATGAAAACTGTCATATCTTAGGTATGTGGGACGGTCTGTAGGTTTGCGATACACAGAGGTTTGTATGTTGTTACCCCTGATGTATATGGTGGTGTCCAGAAAGTTAATCTCTGTGTGAGAGTAGGTAAGTTTCAATTTGATTGTAGGATGGAAGGCATTGAAGTTCCTGTGGAACTGGAGAAGATCATCCTCACTTGCGGACCAGATGATCCTAATACCAAGTCTGTGAGCAATAAAGTAAACAAGGATCCTTATCTTACCCCATTTAGATGGTCTGTTTGTATTAAGGCATCTTAATGATGTATTTATGCTTGAAAAAAAATATCTGGTTTTCCTTTTGATGTTGCATGTATATAAGCTGTCTGTACCACCAGCTTGCAAACTAACAGGATATAAACCTGACGAAGGCTGCAAGGCCGAAAGCTTGTTTATTCTTATTCATTTGTAGTTAGCCAATAAATGGTATCATCCTGATTTAAAACTTCTTGCTTTTACTGATGGCTAACACGGTACAATACCCTACTGCTACTTTTATTGCTGATGTAATCAAATCTCTTACATTGCTGACGCCTGAAGTGTGTCTGATTATTAGAGTGTTACTATCTTTTATTGTGCTTCTTCTAAGGCCTCGTTCACATCTGCTGCGCTGAAAAACGTGTTAAAGCGCATGGTAAAAAACGCATGCGCTTGTGCGCGCTTTAGTCCGCGTTTCTGTGCGTTGCGCTGCGCTTCTTTAAAGCACGTTTTGCTTACTGTAGCAGCAGCAGTTGTCAATAAAACTTTGTTTTTGTATGTAAATGTATTTTTTTCTCCAATTAGGGGTAAAAAACGCATGCGCTTCTATGCGCTTGTACGCGCTTCTATGCGCTAAAAAAGCGGACCCATTCACTTGCATTGATGTGCGCTTTCCAGCTCAACGCACAGAAATGCCTGCAACACTACGTTTCTGTAACGCTGCTCAGCGCAGCGCATAGATGTGAACCAGCTACATTTAGTTACATGGAAAAATCAATACCTTGCTGAACGCACAGGGCAGTGCGCTGTGGAAAGCGCACAGAAACATCCCTGATGTGAACGAGGCCTAAAGCGTGGCTTACAATGAGATACTGATGCAATGTATCATTTTCTCAATGATAAGCTAATTGTAGCTTGCTTGTCAAACCAGCAGGTGGGGCTGGAAACAGATATCAACTTTTCATCTGTGACTACCGGTATTTCATAGTTGGAAAGATTTATTTACTACATCTGTAAATAAAACTACAATTTTGAATACACAATACATGTTCTTTACACTGGACTGAGCCGGGTGGGGACAAAAAGGAGGTCTGGGGTAGGATGGTGAAAAATTGTTTGGAAGATAAAGTGCGGCGTTCAACACATAAAGCCGCTTTTATATCTAAAATCATGAAGAAATGAAACACATATGTATAAAATAGGCCAAAAACAGACGACAACAACAATGTAAATATATAATCTAAAGAAAAGAAAGAACCCCCTTCCCCCATATAATATGACTATAAATCATAGTAATTGTTTTTCAAGTCATTTCCTAACAGAAGTGAAGGTCAGCTAAGGCAAGTAGTCTGGCAGGACCATTAGCAGAGCGCATCAGGTACCATTATTGTGCACTTCAATAGAACTGTCATTCCTTGGAAGGTATTTTGAAGGAATGTATCATCCTAAGTCTCTTTAGTGTAATGTCTTTTCTGCTATCACAGGTACACACTTAAGCTAGCCATACACTATTCAATTATCCCTCGATAGTTATCCCTTTTGTTTTTGCTTGATATTACAATCTAAAGCCTCAGACACACGTACAAGCCATATCACTCAGCAGGATTGGAACACGATTCATTGGGCGATATTGCAGGCCCGAGGCTATACAGACATGTTGACATGACAGAACGGCGCAGGTGTGATGTCACGCAGAAGTTGAGTGCGTGAAGAGAATAATACTCTTCGCTTTTGCTCGGCCGAAGTGATCTGTCAGGGCCATAGCAGAGGTCAGTAACACTCAACATAGCAGAGGTCAGCAGCACTTTTCGAGCACTACGTTCCTGGGCACATTCTCAAGTTGCTCTACAACACGGATGACCACAGATGGTGCCATGCGTTTACAGACATGCACCTGCGTTGCAGCACAGATCCCATTCAATTACATGACTAGGACAGCCATGTGTACCCATCAGTGTCCTGCACATCATTCACTGATACACATTGCTGAAATCAGCTCAGCAACACACAAATGTATCCAGGTCCTAACTGCAAGATCTTAATATGCAAGAACTATTGCATATTATATTATATTAGGCTATGACTTTCAGCCTGGCCATAATGAAAGCTGTACAGATTTATGTGGTGTAGACGGTGGCTTATTTTATAGATAAGTGTTCTGTCTACTTTAAGACGCATGCACAAATCTGTAGCCAAAATAACCCATCTTTACATGAGCAGATGTACATCCAGGAACAGCTATGTGCACAGCCCAATGATTCATCCATACTGTCTCATATCAGCATCTGCAGTGCACTGAATCTATTGTAGTGTACGTTTCACTATCAGCTGCTCTGGCTTGAACTTTACTGTTGCTGATTTTGAACCTTTTCTGATGAGATACATCTAATGATTTATGATTCTGGTGCACTGTTATAATACTTAATTTTGCTAACTTAGCCTACAGAGCCAGATACAATACCCTCAAAGAAACTGAAGTATATGGAGGAAAATACATCTGCATGTTGAAGTGCGTCCCCCAACACACATTACATTATGACACAAATGAATCACATCAGTGGCTGTGGAGTAAACTGACATTTTCATGGCTAAATGATAATTGGAAAGAATTCAGCGGGCTATGTCTACGAGGATGGAAGAGTGAGCAGGAATATTACAGACTCAGACATAGAAATGAGATTCCATACTCACCCAGGCATGCCAGAGGGGGTTTGCCAACATTAGTGAGGGGGAGTGGTGGGGGGAGAGGTGACAAGTCATCATTGTCCTGAATTGCACCAATGGTGTGTGAATGTCGTCTTTCCTTAGGCTCATCTTGAGAATGTGACTGGTACCTTAGCAAGAAAAATAAAATAGAATTGTGTCTACGGTTATCAAAGAGCTTATGTTCTCTCATCTAGGTAGTAAAAATTGAGGCACAAATTAATGACATCAATAGCAAAAAAGGAAAACAATTTTCAAGGGCAAGTATTGGTCCTGAATAAGTTCGCAACCTTACGTCAGCCCCATTCATTAAAGTTTTAAAGGTGACATAGGGCACTACAAAGGTGACTAGCACAAACCTGGAGAAAAAAAGAAATAAAAATAACTTAGACCTGCACTATGCAGCCAGTAGTGACATCTACTTACCGATCCTGCAGCTAATACACACCCCAGCAGCAACCTTTATCTGCATTACAATCAGGACGCCTGCTCTTCCCCTCCCAATGTAAAGTTAAGTACACGTTACAATAAACACGGCCGGGGAGGCCGATAAAGACCGCCTAGGACAAGAATCGGCCAAGAATAGCGAGTACCCAACATGCGTAAAGCTACTGAACAATATCACCTATTGATGAACAAAAAAGTAATCCGCAAACCAGACAAGATTGAAGTAGAAAAAGGCTGATATATTTATTTGAAAAATCCACAGACAGTGCAATAAAATCACAGGATCAACTCACGCGTATCGGGCTTACCATCTGCCCTTAATCGTAGTACGATTAAGGGCAGATAGTAAGCCCGATACGCGTGAGTTGATCCTGTGATTTTATTGCACTGTCTGTGGATTTTTCAAATAAATATATCAGCCTTTTTCTACTTCAATCTGGTCTGGTTTGCGGATCCCTTTTTTGTTCATTTATCTCGTATGGCCTGGCTGACCTGATCCTGCACCGACTGATATGATGTTTGGGGGTTTAGAGCGTTTATGAACTTTCTTTGTTGATCACCTATTGATCCAGCATTCTGGCTCTTTAGCGACTTCTGATAACCAAGCAACTCACAAGCACTTTGCTCTCCTCAGTCATCCCACCTGTGGGAAGTTGCTTCATTGTGTGCTGCACATGATCCCATCTCACGCCTCTATAGTCAGAGGCGTGTTACTAGCCTGCACTCTACATGTCTGTACAGCATCGGGTCCAAAACTGTTGGTCGAAGGATTGAGTCTTCATCCCCGCAGGGTCATCTATGTGTATACATATATACATACTATGTGTATACATAGTCTAACGCTAAAGCCCTAAGCAACCTACCACTAGAATGAGTTTGCTCATATATTTGTGACGTGGTGCGCATGCACAGAGCACTCCCAGCTGCATGATCAAGGACATGTGTAGCCAGGCAGCGCCTGCACACTACTCACCGACCCTCCCAACCAGGTAGCAGCTTTAGGGGGCTACTAGAAGCTGATGGAGGAGGATGGAGGAGAACGGGGGAGCGATGGGCATGAAGAGAGCCTACTACACATACCTGAAGTAGGATAGAAAGGACCAGTGTGGTTTGAATTATAAAAACAAAACATTTTTCTTATAAAATCTTTATGGTATGCGTGACTATGGGTGTGGCGGAGGCTTGATCAGGGGTGTGGCAGGGGCATGGCTTAAGTGTCCCTCTTTCTCATCTCAAAAAGTTGGGAGGTATGGTAACTATGCCCCCTCTGCTTTGGTTTGTGCTGGGCCCTTAGTGTACAGTACACCATATAGAGAAGAGCTCCTGTAAGTGACGGACCATGTTTCAGTTGCTTTCTAGAAAAAATGGCAAACAGCAGTATAGCTTAACAAAGTTTAGCGTAATTTAACAGTAGTATGTGTTACTTCCAAGTTTTTCCAGCTTTACAGCTTCCAGCTTTACAGTATCTCTTTGGCCTGACTATAGCCCATAACAGAGGGAACACAAACACTGTGCTCGTGGTCTCACTTTTGAATTGGTACTGTTTCTTTTTTTTCAAAGGGTATCAGAGCTAGTGATCAGTTAAGGTTTCTGTCTGCCAGGGAAGTACTGGATGCCCAGAATGGTGGCATGTCTGGGAGATGAGACCCAATGTTCAAAGTGGAAGAAAGGAGTCCTCACTGCTCTGACTACCAAAACAAAATAAAAACCACACACACACACTAACAAACAATTGTGTTAGTATTTACCTAAGCCCTTTTTTTGGCAATGTATTCCTGTCCTGAACAGTGCTGTGGAAGGAAACAAAAGGGACAATAAGAGTTACCGTATTCTTCTTTTATTAACCTAGGGAGGAATAAAGTGAGATCTCTGAAAACACAGAACAGAAGGGAAAATAAAACAATTTGCTATTATTTACTGATGTGGAGTAAATAGTTTAATGATGACTTAGATTGTTTTGTTATTGCAAAGGGAGCACTAGTGGACATTTATGCTGAGGTTCACCAGCTTTACTGGTCTGGTGACTTGATTGCTGTCTTTAATGCCCAATCTGTTTTTTCTTAAGCATCTCCATTTATAGTGCAATACGACTATGCAAAAGAAATATTTCACATGTAGGTCATTAGTATTAAGGCTTGGTTTTGGCCTTCCCTTACTTCTTGAAGCTTCCCTATAAGCCACCTCGCTAGGATGCCAATGCCTGATCACAGAGCTGTCTGCCTCACCACTGTGTCTGGTTATGGGGTGCCCTCTCATGTCTATGCCCCAATGTTCCCCTCACAGCTGGCGAGTGGCTCCCTCATTCCCTCAGGTGACAGTGTGACTAGGTGTAACAACTTTCCTGGATATTTGTGTGTCAAGTGGTTTTTCCATGCAGATGACAGGAATCTTCTTTGCAACTTTAGGGGGCATTAGGGGGCATTTATAATATAGCTAGAGATATTGGGGATGATTTACAGAACTTAACTGATGAGGCCTCTTTTCCAAGACCAGCTGAAGGCAGCTTCCATTCACTGGTGCTTGGTAGTACTTGGAATAGATGGTGAAAATGCAGTTGCATTTGAGCATGATGGTTGCTGTCCTCAGACACAACATAAGACTTTTTTGGTTGTGGTTTAACGTGTATCAAACATGACACACGAAGTGCTACCAAACGTTGCTATTTGGCTGCATGCAATAGCAGCTGAAAGACAAGACACAGAACATTTATATTGAGCTCTTCTCCTGGCAGACTCAAAGCACCAGAGCTGCAGCCACTTAAGACACACTTCATGGGCCACCAGGTTCATTAGGGAACCTTGACCTAAGATTCCTTACAGTTTTATGTACTGGCTTGAGCCAGGATTCAACCCCTTGTCAAGGGCCTCAAATCTCACATCAAAGGCAACAGCCTTACCAATTCACTATTCAGGAACTTGTGACCGTCATCATAACTTGCCTGACAAGAGGGAGTTCAGCCCAGTGGAAAAGGGGCCTGTATTATTTCAGTACTTTTCTCACTTTCTTGCAAGGAAAATAGTAATGTGGTTGAAGTATTAGATATGCTGAGCCTGGCTCCATCCATCCCTCTATTGAGGCTGGCTGCTTTGTTTTATAATTTCATTATTCATAAATAAAAACCTTTGTGTGACATAATAAAGTATTTATATGTAAAAGAAAAAGATTACCGGTATATGATATTTAATGGTATTAGACTAAACTCTGACTTTAAATAAAGTTGGAGGATGCTAGTTCTCTACACTTATGAATCATAATTGAATACTGTAATTGCTAAACAGTGGGAGAAGTCTTGTGCAGGGTTTAGGAATTGCAGATAGGGCTGTTGTAACAGTGCGGTTGGAAGAAATCAGAGCACCAAAAAAGGTGCTGGAATGTGTGTGGGCTTCTGGCAGGGCCACTGTGCTGGAAGCATGTGTTGTGTGTGAGTGCATACACCAGGTATGTATGTATGTGACGATATATGGTTTTGCATAGAAATGACAGTGGTCAGTTACACACTAGAGCCAATGGAAAAGATATCCCATAAAGAAGATGCATTGAATAGCTGAACTTGCCTCTCAGGTGCAGGTGTCTTGAGAGAGTGATCATTCCAGGCAGTGTCTGAAGTGTGATCCTCTCCTCCACCACTGAATTGTGCAGGTGAGACACTGATGGAGAGCGGGAGGGACTCCATGCTACGATGTAAGCCAGACAGCTTAGGATACATCCTTAGGTTGCTCAGGCCTTGGGAGAAGCTGGCAGAGTTGATATTGAGAATGGGAGCTGGGCTTGGGGTGAGACAGGCAACCCCAGAAGTAACCTCCTGCTGCTTGCTGGGTGCCACTTCACTCACAGCGGGTGTAAAATCCAGGCTGTTAGAGTTCACTTTATCCAGATTGGACAGTGTTGGTGTCTTCATGAAAGGCTTGGTTATTGCCCTGAAAAATGACAGAGCGGGATACACAGATATCAGAACAAGCTACAAAATATGGCAACCTGCATGGTCGGTTCATGGTTTTTCAAGTAATTACTTTGCATAAAATGTATCTGCCTATCACCTCTCCACTATACAACAAATAATAAGCACCTATTGCTCATTTAAGGACCACTATCACAAAACTGTAAAATACACGTGTACATATATACATATTAGAATGTGTATTTGCCCCAGAGTAAAATGCAAAATAAATGAGTACATAGTATCCTGGTGCCGAGCAGTTCAGCGCAGGGCGAACCAAATGACAGCTCTCCCTGCGGCCGCTAACCTCCACGGTGGCGCTAAATACTATTCCCTCTCCGAGTCGTCGCAACTTGGAGGGAGATGTAATTCGGGTCTGGCAGCCGCCAGAGACCCAAATTACCGTTATGCGGGGCGCACGGTGCTCATCACCGCATGCCGAAATAACCTGCTTCGGTATAAATGACTTTTCTAATAGCTGTCACATATTTTGGATATTATTATCTTTCAACTTTGAATCTTTTACCAACAGATTCTGGACTACACCATGTACTCATGGGGTATTCTCAGAATTGATTCTCAGAATTTATTCTGAGGAAGCATGTGACATCTGTAACGCATAAGCCACACCGGCCACCTGGAGGCAGGGTAACTTTGAGAGCATTGCCCGTAATGCTATACACCGGATCCAGGTGTTAGGCAAACTACAACCGTGGTGGTGTTGATGTATGTCCTTGGCTACCACTTGTTGGTGACAGTGGATGAACCTTCAACTCCTTTTAGCTGGTAATACACAGTTGAGCTGTCACACACAAGACTGGTGAGAACCAGCAAACCCAATTGGTTGCAGCTTAGCACATTTTATGCTGACCACAAGCTTTACTTAGGAGAAGGAAGTTGCCATGAGGTTTGGGTGGCTTTTGCCTAATTGCTCTCTTAATGCAATAGTGCTTACTGCGAACATTATCTGTGTTTATTATTGGATCTTGAAGGAACTTTGATTTCTCATTGAAACCTGATAATCAAACTGCAACAGAACAGCTGGGCTTGGCTTAAACAGGCTTGTGTGAGTAGAATCAAGGATCAGTATCCCGGACACGGAACTACTTGGGAATACAAGTAACTCCTAGGAAAGACACAGGAAGGGGGAGAGGAGGTCGGCACTACAGCTGGATCTACATACAATGCGGAAGACCAACAGGGCCACAGCAGGCCTCACCTGTGACACAGTCAGCGTGCTCTGACTAGGAGGTAAACAAAGACCGGATGGTTGAAACAAAGAGTGCAAAGTCGGCAACTCGGCACTGCTGTAAACTGTATTTTAATCCATAGGTGGTTATTCATCACATGACGTGCAGTATAAAAAATGTACACATACCATGCGGTGGAGGCTGTGAGCTGGTGGTGGGTGCTGGGCACAGAGTTAGCCTTACGGCAGTTTCGCGCTATCTGGGCGCTTCTACAGAGCCTCCGTAGAAGCGCCCAGATAGCGCGAAACGGCTGTAAGGCTAACTCTGTGCCCAGCACCCACCACCAGCTCACAGCCTCCACCGAATGGTAAGTGTACATTTTTTATACTGCAGGTCATATGATGAATAACCACCTATGGATTAAAATACAGTTTACAGCAGTGCCGACTTTGCACTCTCTGTTTCAACCATACATGTAACTCAAGAGCTGTTTAGGCAAACGGTTTTACCGACAGGCAGGATGTAGGAACGGATAGGCTCTATACATTCTAGAGCCTTTCCTCTTCTTAGGTTAGTATGTAATTTGAAGTGAATTTCTCACTTCAGGTTTGCTTTAATTGGCATTAAAATTAATTGGTATCAACATTTTGATACTGACACTAATAGAAGTGTTCTACAGTATATAGTCAGTTCAGCATAGTAACTTCATTTATGGTATTATACTTATTTTCAGAAGCCCTTCCTGGACGGAAGCGGCACACTGCGACATGCACAGTAGTGTGCAGTGAGTGGGCAGGCCGGCTGGCATCCTTCTATAGGTCTTTGACCGGAAGTGCTTTTGAAATGAAAAGGAAACATTGAGAATTCTGTCAAAAGATGTACCAGTCCAAAATCTGGTGGCAAGAGGTTCAGATCTGTCAGTTTGCTAACACTTATGGTGGCCATACACGGTACAATTTTTTCATCCAATCTTACCATTTCTATGTAGTATAAGGGGAAATTAAGTGAATATACTGAAAGGATAATTTAGGCAATTCCCTTATATTACATAGAAATGGTGAGATTGGATGAAAAAACTGTACCATGTATGGCCACCATAACTGTGAGTGACAGCTACATAGACAAAAGTCCTTTATGGTATATATTAATTTGGGACAAACATCTTATGTACAGTATATGTGTACACATATGTCCTACATTTTACAGTGTTATTTTTCTATAGTGCCCCTTAACCAATGCAAATCTTTACTATGAGCTTTTAAGGACACTTGTGCATTACAATATGCTTATAGCATATACACAATTTAATATACAGAGCTATACATCCAAGTTACCGATACACTCACGGATTTGGGGAAGAGAGACTTTCTAAGAATTTCTTCAGCACAGAGTGACTGTAATTAATACAGTGAGGATAAACAACCTGATAGTTTTCACCATTAATATACTAACAACCAGAACGCTCATATTCAGTCAAGGGAGAACTCTAAGCTTTATTTTTCAGATAAAGCACTGGCTAAAAAGCACCACCATCAGCATGAGAGCAGATCTGGCTTCCCCAGGAAGGCAGTCTAACTAGAAAGACACAATAAGAAATCATTAAAGGAGGACCTGACGTGAGAGGAATACACAGACTGACATCTTCATTCTCTAATGAATAATGCCAGTCGCCTGACTTCTGTGGTGATGCTCTGTTTCTGATACTTCATGTCACTGGCTGCTTGTTGCAGATGTGTGACTTAATAACTATGCTCATCAGGACAGCCAGGCAACTGCCATTGCTTATGAGGGAATGAAGATGGCAGCCTCCATATTCCTTACACTTTATGTTCCCTTTATAACTTCTGCTGCGTAAAAATGTGAAAAACGCATACGGTATATTACAAATGTTACTCTTCCTATATTTCCAATTCAGACAATCATCATGGAGTTCTCTCTTAAAGGTCCCATTCAATTTGTTTTTGAACTATGAAAAACAGAGTTTGGTGCTGCAGAAGTATCTACACAACTGACAGCTCAAATTGGAGTTCTTTGCAACCATGGCAACTCTGTACTCTGCTTGGAGTAAGCACTGTCTATAGCTTCTAACCTTAAGTCATTTATTGACTGGAAGCTTTGACATTCCTATCTGCCAATTTCTATGAGGAACACTGTGAAATGGTTGGGTTGTATATGCACATAAAAGATTGTAAGCTGAAATAGGCTTGGCACTAATCCTCACAAAACGTAGGATTGAACTGAATGGACTGTGTTTTTCATCAACAAAAGTTAAAACAGCGAGTAATCAAAATAAAGACATACATTTCATCCTGCTAACCAGTGAATGCGTTTTACCTGTGAGGTGTGGTAGCAGTGCCTTCTTTTCCAATTGGTTCCATTGGATTTGGTGTACTTGCTCGACATTCTGAGTCTTGGGCTACAGCTTTGGCACGGGCCTTTTCTTTTTCACGATCAGTCTGATTCACACCTAATCTACCGCCAGCAACTTTGGATGGTTCTTTCAAACGAGATGAAGGAGTTGCTGCCATCTTTCCTTGTACTGGCACAAGGGTTGCATCCACAGTACTACTGAGTGGCCGACTGGTGCTCCTGCCTCCAGTAACACTCATGGAGCTAGATTTGGCAGGCCGTGGAAGACTACGGTACTGTATATTGGTGCGAGCATTGGGAGAGAGAAAGCCGGGCTCTGCCGTACATGAAACATCCAAGCTAGTCTTCCGATTTCCACTTACTGTCCCAGCTGTGGGCTTCACAGGAATTCCTGAGGACTTAGGAGTTTTACCCAGTGTTGCGGAGCTGCCAGTGAGAGGAGAAGACGGTGCAGCAGGCTTTTTGTATCCAAAGGAGGATGCAGGACGTGCAATGCCTGAGGGAGGTTTCTTAGCATCTGGTGAACGAGGATCTCGCCCTGCATCAGAAGATGATCGCTGCAGCCCGCCAGTTTTTAGGTTGAGTTTTGATTTGTCCGAAGCTTTTTGTTCTTGTTTACCTGTGGAAAGAACAAATTTACCTTATTGACCTCAATGAAGAAGTTTATTTAGCCCCCTGTGTATGTTTTACTTACTGTAAATACCGTAGCTAATCTAAAAAAAATAAAATAAAGGCAGTAACAAGGATTGACTCCTAAATTGAACATAAGATAAAATATCCAAAGAATTATGTATATTGATAGCTTTTTATTTGCTGGACCACATACAGTGGTTTGCAAAAGTATTCGGCCCCCTTGAAGTTTTCCACATTTTGTCATATTACTGCCACAAACATGAATCAATTTTATTGGAATTCCACATGAAAGACCAATACAAAGTGGTGTACATGTGAGAAGTGGAACGAAAATCATACATGATTCCAAACATTTTTTACAAATAAATAATTGCAAAGTGGGGTGTGCATAATTATTCAGCCTCCTTTGGTCTGAGTGCAGTCACTTGCCCATAGACATTGCCTGATGACTGCTAATGACTAAATAGAGAGCACCTGTGTGCAATCTAATGTCAGTACAAATACAGCTGCTCTGTGAAGTCAAAAGAACACACCAGACTGGTCAGGGATAAAGTTATTGAGAAATGTATAGCAGGCTTGGGCTACAAAAATATTTCGAAAGCCTTGAACATCCCACAGAGCACTGTTCAAGCGATCATTCAGAAATGGAAGGAGTATGGCATAACTGTAAACCTACCAAGACAAGGCCGTCCACCTAAATTCACAGGCCGAACAAGGAGAGTGCTGATTAGAAATGCAGTCAAGAGGCCCATGGTGACTCTGGACGAGCTGCAGAGATCTACAGCTCAGGTGGGGGAATCTGTCCATAGGACAACTATTAGTCGTGCATTGCACAAAGTTGGCCTTTATGGAAGAGTGGCAAGAAGAAAGCCATTGTTACACAGAAAAGCATAAGAAGTCCCGTTTGCAGTTTGCCACAAGCCATGTGAGGGACACAGCAATCATGTGGAAGAAGGTGCTCTGGTCAGATGAGCCCAAAATGGAATTTTTTGGCCAAAATGCAAATGCTATGTGTGGTAGAAAATTAACACTGCACATCACTCTGAACACACTATCCCCACTGTCAAATATGGTGGTGGCAGCATCCTGCTTTCGGGGTGCTTCTCTTCAGCAGGGACAGGGAAGCTGGTCAGAGTTGATGGGAAGATGGATGGACCCAAATACAGGAATCTTTGGTTCCCTTATTAGCCTGTTTCCCATACAGCTACGAATTTGTGGATTCTCTCCTGCTTTGAGAAGATCTACGGTACTCAATGTCATAGATATGGTCCATGTTTTTAAGTCTCTTTGGGCCTATTTCCACTAGCATATTGCGTTCTGCATTTGTTTTTCTGGATATGGATTTCTGCGTTGTTTCTGTGAACGTAAATGCGAAAATCCGGATGTGGCTATCATTACATGAAAAATGGATACATGCAATCCATATTTTTTCAAGGAAATTCACATTCAATGGACATGACTCCATTGACATGCATTGGTTACAGTTTCAACGCGAATATTTGGATAGTGAATTCGCACTGAGTGAAAACGGGCCTTAAGTGCCTATTTCCACTAAGTGAAACATAGCAATGTGATTTTTTGTGTTAAAACTGAAACCAATGCATGTCAATGGAGTCATTTCCTTTGAATGAGTTTTTTCAAATGTGGTGCGATGCAGAAAAAAACATGGACTGCATGCTGTGAAAAGTAATATCCAAGTGGAAATAGACCCTCAGGGGTGGGATTCTTGCACATTCACAGAGCCAGAGGGAGCTTGCTTTGGCTGTATGAAATAAGTAATCAAGGATTTCTTAAAAGCCTTGATAGGCAGAGCATTGGCCTGGAGGAGGTATGATTTCATGTGAAACAGCTCATTCATGGGGCAACTCCACCATATGCGCTAAACAAAACCTGCCCCTTGCACTATTGGGATTTCACAAACAGCTTTAGTATGTACTGTATACAGATAAGATGCAGACATTTTACAGCATCACATTGCTGCACTGTATACAAGCTGTGTCATAGGAGCGTGGCATGTAAGAAAGGGTGGGTATAAGACCCTAGATGTTTGTGCGATATAAATCTAGCACTGGGTACATAACAGCACAGTACACAAACACAAAAACAACACTTGACCAAACTGTAGTAGTAACTTTTTCACTACAAAAATGCAGCTAAAAAATGTTGGTCCTGGTAGAGTGCTAATCTCCTTTTGGTTTGAAATTAAACACAACCAGTGACCAAAATTAGTTGTTTTTTTTTAATAAACTATTTTCTTACTTCCTCCTCCTTTGGGTGCTGTGGGCACAGTGGGTGTGTGGGTGATTGGGGAAGTGATGCCAACTGGTGGGTTTTTTCCTTTTCGCAGAGGCTGGCCCAGAGTGACAGGCTTTTTGGCCTCTGGTTTTTGAGTATCCTCAGTCTTTTCCCGTCGCCATCGAGATGATCCATGATCTGACTTGAGGCTGCCGCTGTCATACTCCATCCTGCGTTGTCCCCGTTCGTCTGATTCGCTGTGCCAGCTTAGACCACTCTCTGCCAATGAGCGTTTCTCAGAATCCGTCCGGAGCTATAGGACAATCAGAGAACAAAATGAAAACTGGCAAAGTGTATGTGAACCAGCAACCCTGGCCTGGATTTTATAGGAAGGGTCTGTTGTTAGGTTGTAAAGGTATAAAACTGCCGTTTAATAACGTTTCAGGAAATTCCATTACGCTCTAATAAGAATAAATAGGAAAACTGCAATTCTTTTAATATAATCCAGTTCATGTATGCTGGGTCACTTATTTTCCCAAATCTTAGTTAATCTGTGTTAAACTTCCTTATTATTACGTCTCACTTTCTTTTAGCTCATCAGCAGAGCACACATTAATAAACAGGAAAAAATACAAAATGAAAAAAACGTAATGTTTTCTGTGACTGTACTCATCCTTTGTAAATCTCTTAGCCAATAGACAGGGCCTCACATAACCCCTCCTCTTTGGGGGTGGGGCTTATAAGAGTATTTGTACATGCTTCCATCATGCCCACTTCCGCATGTTACACTAGTGACACATGACTTTGTTGAAACTCAGGGTTGCTTAGCAACTGACACAACTAACGGAAGTCATGTCACACGTCTTTAGCAAGCGACATTTAAGGTTTTGTGCACGAAGGCCTAAGAGGAAGCAGATAGATACTTATTTCAGTAGTGGGAAGCTGTTGGATGATCCAAAGGCTTCTCAGAACCTCTTATAGCTCTCCATTGCTGCCCAGGACCACCTTCTTCTTGAAGCCACGCCCATTTATGAGCGCATCCCAACTGGACATGCACGAGTGAAGTCGGTGCATGCTCAGTACAATAAAGCAATTGTGCACATCAGGAAAAAGCCATGTACTGTATAAGCAGCTTCGTTCTACTGGGCATGTACAGACCGAACTCTCATGCCCAGTGCCGATAAGCTTTAACACAGCAGGAGCGCAGCCAGGAGAGGCATGTTCCACAAGCTGAGGTGGAATATGTTTAGTGGGACCCAGCACTAGAATGGTGGGGTATAAGAGTATCAGGGTAACCTCTGGACTATGCACAGACAATGTAGGCTACTATTAGATGAATCCTATTATAAAGACTTTTCATTATTTCAGTTGCAGCTTGTAATACTGTGAAATACTGGCCCTTGTGTGATACAGAGGCAAAGACATGTCCACTGTGAGCAGCCTGTGCACTACAAAAATGCCAGATTTATTACTTCTATACACTGTTGACTATGAGACCCACTGCCATTATACCCCAGCCCTGTAACTTACAGCAATGGTGGAGCTCCGCCTGGATGCTGTCGGTGTGGAGGGAAGGGATGTGAGGGAAGAGCTGGCGTTGCACTCCTCTGAACTAAGGTTCCCTGATGCATCACTCAGGCCACTGCTTATAGAGCTGCTCTCGTCCCAGCTGTAAACATAAAACACATGAGTAGCTTAGAACCCAAACTGGTTTTCTACGAAAAGTATTGCATTTCATGTAACACAAATTCATCAGTATGCTAGTTCAATAACATTGAGCATTAGAAAAGCATCACATTTCATAATAATAAAAATGAATCTACGTATATGTTGGTTGGATAGCACTGAGCAGGAGCCACTGACTCTGACTTAGCCAAAGACACATTGCTGCATCAGGGTATCTCAGACTTCTTACAGATTTCTGTACCACCTGTTGTGATGGTAGTCCTGACAGGGCTGGAAACCAGATAATGAGCTTGTATGCTGAAATGGCCACAGGAAAAGGGTTCTCTGTATCAGAAAGCAATGCACCTGTGCGATTGTGATGTTACCTCTTAGTAAATGATTAAACAGGACTGGCTTATCCAGACACAAAGAAGGCACAAAGAAAGAGAAAGCAAATCAGCTGCCCAAAGAACCAATAAGGTTTCTGCTGTTACTGAAATGAGGATTCTGACTGGATACTCTGGGTAATTGTTACATGTTTGCTCCAGAATACATTACACCTGTGTCTCAATAAATCAGATCCATATGTTTAGTAGCATCTTTCAGAAAACATACACCTACAGTTACACTTACACCTTCAGTTCTACCTTTGCCACACCTCCAATTACGATTCCACTTACACCTTCAATTACACTTCCAATTACACACAGGTTTCACCTTCAGTATCACTTCCACCTCCAGTTACACCTTTGCCATACCTCCAGTTATACTTCCACTTACATCTTCACCAGACTTCCATTTACACTTCCACTTCCAGTTTATGATTTTAATGCCAATAAGAACAAATAGCTAATGAGCTGTCTGGCTCTAGTATTTACATTGGTCCATTTAAAGAGAAACCGAAACCAAGAATTGAACTTTATCCCAATCAGTAGCTGGTACCCCGTTTCACTTGAGAGGCTCTGTATGGCTGATTTTGTGGTGAAACCACTCCCACAGTGTGATGTCAGCAACCTGACAGCACTGAGGTACTGACATCACACTGTGGGAGCCTTGTTGCATTGTGGGAAATAACAGCTGTTTCCAACTGTCAATAAAGCAAGCAGCATCTCCTTCCAGTGACATCACCTGCCAGCAGTAAACATGTCACTATGTGATAAATGTCAGAATGTAAATCAGGGAGAGGAAACATTTTACAATGAGCAAACACTGACTAAATCCTTTATACATAATTATTGTAAAAATTAAGCACTTTTTTATTACATTATTTTCACTGGAATTCCTCTTTAAACACCCTTCTTCAGGCACATCAGGTGACATGGCGGAATAACAGGAAACGCTCCTCTGCAAGCAGAAGAGAGAACTACAATAAGAATTGTTTAAAGAGTTTCCAACTCAATGGATTTACTGAAGAGGAGGACTGTCACCCAAAACCATCATTAATTACTTCAGGCAACAAATACCTAGCATATGTATGTAGCTTTACATAAGCTAGAGAGTGTAGATGACGTACTGTGACTCATCAGTTATCTGCTGGCCCACCTAGTCTATAAACAGGTCAAGAGAGGTTCCATACTGTGCTCACAGAATAGGATAAGCTAAACCAGTATCAATCACAGGTCTAGCTGGTCAGAGTTAGAAGTATTTTGGCAGTTAAGGCATTTCACATACATTGGCCCATATGCAACTTACTTTTTCTCCTATGTTATCTCCTAGGTGATATTTTTAAATGTGTCAATAAAATGCCTTATAAGCCACCAACAAGCAAGAAAATACTCAAAATAATTTGGATAGTCCTTTTGCACCTACTTTTCAGTACCTTTTCAGTTAAAACGTGCTGGGAAGTTATTTTAAATAGAAGATGAAAAATTATCTCCCAGGAGAAAACGCAGGAGAAAAGTCCATGTTCATGTTATGGATTTTATGCACATAATTACAGCATTTAGTTGCAAAGTTATATCCTCTTAACTGGCTTCATATACAATTAAACTTCAAAAACCGAGGCTTTATATTTACTCATTTTATGGTGTATGTTTTCAGCCGCAAGAAAGGAAAAACAAGGAATCTACTGCTGACCAATGAGTTATATCTAGTTGTAATTCCCATGAGGGGCAGGTCCAGTATTGAACTATTTGAAACTTTATCTTCCAAAATATGTCCTGGCCAGCTGTCCAAGCAGCTGCCGCACTTGCCCATAACCATTACAAGAATGGCTGTGAGCTTGATGACATAATTCACTACAACTTCTACCAATAATATAAACAATGATGATGTCAAGATTACCAATATACCACACATTAATGTGCAACAGAGGGTGAAGGCTTCATTATGGTAATTATGACAAAAAAGCATGTGACAGAAAAGTGTCTGCGTTGGTGTAAACTTGTTATTGTAATAAACAAAACATGTTTATTAGACGAGATGCCGATTATCAGTGGAAAACATGTAGCAAGATTACAACTATTATCCAGATATTTGCGTAATACTAATAAAGTGAGGCTGCACTATTAATTCAGATTCCATTATGACTACAGTCCTCTTTTATCATTATCCTATGGGGCTTCTGATGGGAGTTACACAAACAAACTTCTGTTCATTAAGGCAAAATTGTGCCAAAAAAGTGCTTAACGTATGAACAGATATAATGGGTGATAATAAAAAGTCATCCCTATCTATTTTTTTTTTCCATTTATAGTCTGTAAATATTTTAATTCCAGGTTTCAATCTCTCTGGGCCAACATGAATACAGGAGGTCCATGTCCTGGAGCATTTGCTTTCTCTCAGGCCCCTTTTCTATAGAAGGCTGTGAATTCACTTCCTGTTAGATGCTCCCCTGCACTGGCCAGGAGCTTGGTAGCACTCGGAACAGGCATTCAAAAAGACGACCTCCCTATGTTGGTGAACATGAACAAGGCAGTGACCGTTCTCAGAAATGACGCTTTTTTCCCACAGGTAACACCATTGTGTTTCAAACGATGACACGCATAGTGCTACAAATGCTGCCATTGTGCTGCAGGAAATTAAGACACGGGCGTTCAAAAAGGCGACCTCCCTATGAAGGTAAACATGAGCACGGCGGTGGCCGTTCTCAGACATGACACTTGTTTTTTTTGACCAGGTAACACCATTGTGTTTCAAAAGATGACACACAAGGTGCTACAAATGCTGCCATTGAGCGGCGGGAAATTACAGCTGAAAGGCACTCATGGCTGGCAGTTCAACCTCCCATGGAAAAGGGGCTTCAAGGTACATTAGTATGACTGTTGGTTTTCATGTGACTTTTGTCCAGTTTCCATCTGTCATTTTACAGGGGTAATTTTCAAATGAAACAAAAAATATGAGAAGCAGCAATTGGCAACAGACACAAATACTTCACAAATATGAGCATGGAACTGATGATGGAATGGGCAGGCACAAATTATGACCGAGTATTAGTCCATATGCATGTGAGAAGATGCAAGTTTGAAGCAAATACAATTTGCACTGAGGCCAGACATGAAGCAAGTGTATGATGGCAGCCTGTATAACGTTTTCACAGCTATACTTCACAGAATTTGGAAGCAAGTTTCCTTTAAAGGCCAATAGAGGTTTCTGAAGAGGTCTATATGTTATAATATATGTTGGCTATTGTGGTGAATTTAAACTGTGCTTCAGTTTTAATAAAGTGACTGGGAGATTGCAGAATCACCATGATATCAGCCTAAAATGGCAGCTATGAGATCTGTGAACAAAGGCCACCCAATACACTTCCTCCTCCCACATGTCCTTGAGTTTCTTGACAGACAGATCTTTACATATTTGTAGCAATTATAGACTCACACATACAGTAATGATGAAGATGAATGCTAACTTGCTACTATGGTTACCAGAATCTGCTTTTTCCTTATGCTCTCACAGTTAATTAATGGTTTGTGCAGAAATCCCACAGGAAAACTGCAGGGCTGACGATTAGAAGAAAGTTTCCACTGGGTAGCAGAGGTAAAGAAACCCACAGAAATCAGCCTGTGACATTCCCGTCTCTGTGGCGATACCTCCAGCTGCTGGCTATCAGGGGGGAACCAATTGGCAGGTTAAAGACCAGCGTGATTGCTATTGTTCCCTTCTGATAAGCTGCTGCCAATCTGCTTGTTTATATACCTCTCACGCCTCCCCTCTCCCACACTTTCCCTACTGTTCCCTTTGTAATTATTTATTATGGTGGATATCCTCAGTTCATCATTTATTTTGGCTTCAATTGTGCATTTTTATTTAATATTAATGAGGTCTTTCCTTTTTTAAAATTATTTATAGAGCTGTACCATTTTAATCCATTTGGTGCTTACAACTGCTATAAATGTGATAACTTTATGTAAATAGCTCAAGAATTTAAATGTTTGTTTTGGCATTCTGTGTACATAAATGAAATCATATGGTGAATCATTCACTTGATAATACAGAAGCATTATAATTTATTATACTGCACTACAAGGAATGTGGACTCAGGCTAGACTCTTGGATAGGAGGGGGAGACGATATAAAAAATGTAAGGAATGTAGATTTTTTTTTATCGTTTTTAAATATTAGATTGGGGGATTCAGGTTTATAGTTGTATTTTGAGATATAGGGTTTGAATCATTTCTAAGGTTGTCCCAGGCTGAAAATCACTGGAGAACATACAGGTGGCCCCTTAGTTATCTGAGTTATTACCAATCCCGCCAATGCATGCAGAGTGCCCTGCGCAGTGACATCACCTCCGATTGTCAGAGCTGCATGGGACACTGTCTTAGGTCAGCAAACTGAGGGGGGGGGGGGGGGGTGTGCAGGGGTTAAAGTTAGTTATGACACAGAGTCACAATGAAGGGAGACAGTATCAAGAGGAGCAATGGAGGGGGTAAATGGCAGCTTATGGGGGCACAGAGGGGGGCAGTGACTACATGGGGACAGTAGAGGCACATAGGGGGACAAAGGTTGCACAGTGAGGTACAGACCATATACTGTAGTCCATATAGAACAAATCTATAGTCCCTATCTAGTTTGTTAACCGAGGACTACCTGTATACTTATCAGCCAAGACATTAAGACCACCTTTATAGTCTGGTGTAGGTCCCCTTTGTGCCATGAAAACTGTTGTGATCCACTAAGGTAGGAACTCAACAAGCTTTCTGAAGATGTCTTGTGGTATCTGGCTCCAAGTCAAATAGTAGCAGATACTTTAAGTCTACGTGCTTTGCCATAATCGTTAAAGTAAACCTAAAGAGTTTAAAAGCAACAACAAAAATTGTTACATCGGTAGTGGGAAGCTTCTAGGCTAACATTTTATGGCCCACTGTTCCAGCAAAGGGTTCCCTGTAAATCTATTTGACTCATGCCAGTCATCACAACTGCCTGTGGTCAAACACATCCCGACTGGTCATGCCTAGTAGACCAAAACACTCATTCACAGAGAATTATGTTTTCAGCATTATGTTTTCAGCATTCTGTTCTACAGTGGCGCTTCTGTGGGATGGGACCAGAAAGGTAAGCATTCATTCCCTGCACTTACCAATGAGTTTTGGTTGCCCATGACCCTCTTGCTGGTTGCCTTTCCTTAGACTACAGAACTTTGGTCCGCTGATAACTACTGTATACTGGGACCAACCAGATGATCTTTCCCAATTGTCTAGCAGTGAAAATCACTCAGATGTTTGCTTTTTTTCCTGCTTCCATTGTATCTTCTTGAAGAACTGACTGGTAAGTTACTGCCCAATATACCCCACCAATTGACAAGTGCCATTGTAATAGATGAACTCAATGGACGGATGTCTTTTTTCAACCTAAACAACTGTAACTATGTAATGAGGCAAACAATGTAATTCACTTCTCCTGAGGTGAATCTTTATATTGTGGCTGACTGGTGTAAGTTATCCTACAATAACCACCTGAATTAACTGGAAGGGTGTGCTATTAGTTAAAGAATGAATGACTATTGTAGTACAGACACGTAGGAACTCCTTCATGTATTTTTATTTTCCACTCATAACCAAGGCTGGAAGAAATTACATGACCTTTGTACAACTTTGATGTTTCACATTTTTAATATTTGTAAATAGAAACTATAAAAAAAGTGGACTAAAGTCAAGTACATACTTTGGATGGTAGTAGAGGTGCCGGCATGATCACACTGCAAGCATACACACATTCCTATGGGCGAGAGGAGCTAGGAGACATACCCCATGCATAGGTTTGGCAGTGTCCTGTGCCAGCTTGGGGTTCATTAGTATAGTTTATATTTCAGCTATGTGACACTGTTTCCCCTTATTGTTCAGTTAATTGTAACCGATCCTTCATCACAAAATTCCCTTTCCTAACAACAAACCTTAAAGGGGCACTACAGCGGAAAACTGTAAAATTTAAAATATGTGCAAACATATACAAATAAGAAGTACATTTTTTTCAGAGTAAAATGAGCCATAAATTACCTTTCTCCCATGTTGCTGTCACAGTAGGTAGTAGAAATCTGACAGAAGTGACACGTTTTGGACTAGTCCATCTCTTTATAGGGGATTCTCAGGGATATATTTCTTGTCAAAAGCACTTAGTGAATGGCAGTTGCTCTGTCCAACTGCCAAAAAAACTGTGTAGGGAGAAGGGAAGTTGGCCAGCATCCTTGTTTAAATCCTTTTTCGTGAATATCTTTATAAAGAATAAAAGCCTTGCTGAGACTCCCCTATAAAGAGATTGACTAGTCCAAAACCTGTCACTTCTGTCAGATTTCTACTACCTACTATAAGTATACCTACTATATTTTAAATTTTACAGTTTTTCGCTGTAGTGCCCCTTTAACCTCTCGCCTTAACATTAACCCCTTCCTGATGCCTAACCCTAACCTCCTCCCTTGTTAAATCCTCTCTGATGCCTAACCTTAACTTCCCCCTAGCCAACTTATTATTGATGCCCAACCCCTCCCCCTCCGCTAACCCCTTCCTATTGCCTAACATCTCCCCCTAGCTGTACACCCATTTCTGAAGCTAACTGTAAGGCCTCTTTCAGGCAGACTGCTAAACTGCGCATCTGTTGAGCAGTTCAGCGTCTTGTCAGCTGCCCAATAATGCCAATTTTAATGCATTAAAATGGCAGCGGTTGTAACACTATGCGTGTCAGCGCTTGACACGTGGTGGTGTTAGTCTATGCAGAAAACATGTCACATCTGAGCACACCTGTGGCTGTGCTCAGATGTGACTTTATGGTGGTGCTGACTACCAGTACCAAGTCCTTACAAGCGCCCGGACGGTGCAGGAGAGCAGCTGACAGGAGGTGAATTCACAGCCTTCAGCTGCCCGCCTGAAAGAGACCTTATTTACTAATACTAATCAAATCTACTAGCCCTTCACCCGCCATATACTGTATAATAACTCTCCTTGTAAGCATCTAACACTAACTGACACTCCCCTTTCACAAGTTTAAATTTTTAATATTTTCAGCACCAGCATTTGGATTTCACTGGAATATCCCCTAATGTCAACATTGCAGCCAAATTCTGGCAACTAATCCATTGCCTGTACTCCAGAAAGTATTTAGTGGCCGCATTTGGGCAATGCAATTGAAAAGCTCTGGTGCCCAATTTAACAGCAGCCAATTCAGGTGATTTGATTTGCTGTCATCTTACTTCAGGAGAAAAAAGTGTAATCAGCAATCTAATCCAGGCATTCGTTTTGTTGATGGAAAATCACTTAGGAAATATTGCTTCTTTCGATATGTTAATCAAATTTAATAACTAATCTGCTTAAAATGTTTAGTAGTCCATGCCTACCTTCACAGATGCACATGTTTAGCATTTGACCTAAACCTTCTTAAGCGATAAAACAGATCTTTAGTTACAAGTGACAAGTGGGACTATAATGTGGCTGAGGGCTGCTACTATAGCGTAGAGTGAGGTTTGAATGACAAAGCAAAGAACAGATAATGAGATAATCCTCCAAAAGCCACACTTTGAATTACAAAAGAAAAAAATCGACCATGAAATTGCAGAGACATCTGAGCCAGTGAGAACAGTGAGTATAATGACTATGGCACACAAAGCCCTAAACACTTTCACTAAGTTGTTCAAAAACAGGAAGTGTGGTTGTAGTAGCATGGAAAGTCAGGATCATGTGCAGAGAGCCACCTGCTGCCATTCACTGCAGAATGTATAAGCAACCAACATTATTATTTTCAGGGGGATTAAGAACAAAACCAATTTCTGGGTTCTGTCCTATGGTGCAGCTACAGGAGGTACAGAAGATGCATCTGTGTCCGGGCTTATTAGGTCATGAGGTCCAAGATACTCTGCTTTACATACCAGACATGCACTCGTGTTATAGTGCACAGAGGAAAACACTGAACTTATTTTCTTTGTTTTCTTTGTCTACTAACTTAACTAAGTGCCTGGCCACCATATATTACTTACTTGTGCCATGTGCAGCCAGGTGCCAGCTCTGGCTGGCAAGGTGCATGCAAGTGCAACAACGCACACTTTAATGGGTAGGATGGAGGCGCCCAATGTGTGTTCTAGTTCTAATTTAGTGTTTAAAATGAGTGTATCCCTATGCTATCAGGCATTTTGTATTGACCTGAAGAAATGAGGCATGACTTTTTTTTTCCAGTTGAACTGGTGTCTATATCTTCTGAAGAGGTAAGCAATTACCTCTCTTAATATTTTTTTTATTTTTATTTATAGTTTTAAACACTAAAATAGGAGCACACATTGGGCGCCTCCATCCTACCCATTACCAGTCAGACCTCCTTTGGAGGTAATAGCTTTGCAGTTTTTCTGGAAAGTGTATCGTACTACAGGAGAGTGACCATCCAGTATCCCGCAGGACCTGGAGTACCGAGCAGGGAACTGCACCCCACCTTTATGAATCAGAATCAGAATTTATTATCGCCAAGTACAACGGTGGGTTGTACCCGGAATTGGTTTTGGCGCATACAGGGTCGTTGGTGAAGAGACAAGAAATAGCATACAGTTGAGCATGGCACATACATAGACGTGGGACAAGCATACATAGGACAACATTACAGCTTGTGCGTACAATTAAGCAGAGTGCAGCATCACATGCAGTCAAGCATGGGTCATACGTATAAACAATAAAAGCAAAAATAAAAAGCAGTACAGAGCATTACAGCATACACATACAGTTAACGTTATACAAAACATAGCAAAGCATACATTGATAGCAGGAACAGAAGAGTGGGACTGGAGGAGCAGCCTGAGAGCTGATATGAGCGCTGCCATTTTCGGCACTGGACGCTACACAGCGACACGCTCCCAACAAGACAGGTGCTCCGATTTGTCCACGAAAGTAGAGAGAGAAACTGAGAAAGCTGAGGGGCATCATGAGAAGGCAGACAGCAGAGTTCACTCGGACCAGGTTGCCCGAGGAGCAGCGCTCCCGATTTTGAGTCCGCCCGGCTAGGCAATGAGGGCGCAGACACAGTGGGGGCCCTGTGGGGCCAGGGTGCACCCGGGGGCACCCCTGGGTGGTGGATGTGGGGCCCTGGGGCATCCCGGCTGGGCAGCAGTGGTGGACAGGCCAGGGAGGTCTACCTTTGGTGGTGGCAAGACACTGATGCCCAAATGTGGCAGCCAGCTCCACTGTGAGGGGAGCAGCATCATCTCTGTGGCTGAGTGGTAGCCTGCCTACAGCAGGAAGAATTGCCATTCCGGGGCAGCAGCACTGGACAGTCACCTGGAGGCGAAACAGCTGCAGGCCACGTGGACAGGATAGGCCCAGGACTCCTGGCTGCTCGGTGAGGCGAAAGGAGCTGGAGCCGGAGCCTCAGAACGCAACCGCTGGCAACACACCCCAGTGGCACTATGAGCGGGGGGGACCCGGCGGCAGGTGGCACTGTGAGCGGGGGGGACCCGGCGGTGGAGGGCGGAGGGTCCCCGGCGGTGGAGCTCCCTCGCCGGTGACTGAGTCTGCACCTGACCGGCGATCTGACTCCGACGTCTCCTGGCCTCCAAAGAAGATCCCGTGGGCAGCGGCAGCGGTGGGTCCACGTCTGGACTCCCCTGACCAGGGGAGCGTGCCGATCGGCTGATCGCCGCCCAAACAGCTGATAGGGGCGGCAGTGCGGCCAGTGGAGTCCTGCATCGGCCCTGCGGCTGGGATGTGTGGTGCAGGGAGCCGTTCCGGATGACGAGCTGCGGGGCCGTATATGAGTATATATCTATAGAAGTTTATCCTCCCTATATCTATCAATACTGCACTATTGGGCTCCCGGTCTCTCCCTACTTCTCACCTTGGTATTCTTGGCCCCTACAAGAATCACCAAAGAAAAAAGCCTATAAGTCACACTTTTGGTTGTCTGCTGTTGCTCACCTACAGTTTAGGCAAGTGCAGCAGCACTAAGATGAGGGGTCACAATGTGACATTTTCTCACCTTAGTAAATCTAGACCCCAGTTTGGGAAGGATTAGGAAACTTGCTAAAAGATTTTGCTCTACTTTGCCTGTGAAGTTTGCAAAGGCCCACTGTTTCTGATACCAAAACATAAAAACCTGCCTGAGAAGAGTCAGATGGAAGCAGTAACTCTGACTATGCATTGCATACAGGTTCTGAAGCAGTGATATCATTTATGGTGCCAATGAACAGATTCAGTTTTACCAAGCCAGTGGAGGCAGTGACATCATTCCTGGTGAAGATGAATATGCTCAGGCTTATCTAATACGGAAGTACAAAGTGCAATGACTCTATGCAAACAGCAACAAAAAGATTTCATACTATAGATCTGATGCCAGTAAATTGAAATTTAGCTGCATACAGACATACTGGGCCATATGCAATTCACTTTTTCACCTGAGTTTTCTCCTAGGTGATATTTTCACAACTTGAAAATAAAATGCCTTTTACACCACCGGCAAGCAAACAAATACTCAGAATAATTTTGACAGTACTTTTTTACTCACATTTTGGTATTTTTTTCATTGCAAAGTGCTAAAAAGTTAATTTAAATTGAAGATTAAAAATGATCTCCTAGGAGAAAACTCAGTTGAAAAACTGAATTGCATATGGCCCGCTGTTGCTATACTTTGAACTTCTTCAACTTTAACAGATAAATATACATGATTTTATGTGTTTTTGGAGGTGGTTATGGTATTCCAGTTACCCTGTGTGCAGGTCAGAAATAAAGTGAAATCTGCTAAATGCATCCTGTTAGTACCAAAAGGAACCTTTTTATAATTACAAACAGGGGCGTTGCTAGCCCCAAAGATCTGTTGCACGGGGCCCGGAACTATTCTGGGGTGCCCCGGTTGTCCCGCAGGCATGCTCGCTGTGGTGCCTCAATGGCGAGCATGTTGGAAGCTGTGGTGCATCAATCGGGGGTATATTGGGTGCTGTGGTGCCTCTATGTGGACATACTGGGTGCTGTGGTGCCATCCTGGGTGCTGTGATGCCTTTATGGGGGCATGCAGGGCGCTGCGGCACTTCTACGGAGGCATGCTGGGAGTTTTGGTGCCTCAATGGGAGGGAGGCCCATGGGAACAAGGGGGGGGGGTCCACTAGAAGGTCAGGGAATGTTATGGGGGGACTGCTAAATAACCTGGCAACAGGCCAGCCTGCCTAGCAGAAAGCCAGATTAGCCAGCACAGAAGCCAGGTAACTCCTAGACGCTGTCTATTTATATGATATGCTGCATTTTTTTTTAATATACGGTATGTATTAAAGGAGAGGGGAGCTCCACCCAACATTTTGCTGGGCAGGCTGTTAAAGGGCAGGCTGTTAAAGGAATACTTAAATCTAAAAAGGAATACTTAAATCCCTCACCCCCTGAAGCTGGATAGTGCCCTCGCAGCCCTGCTCCGATCGTCCTGTCCCCGCCGGCGGCGGCTACTTCCCGGTTCGGCGACAGCCGCCGACAGGGTGGGAACGCAAGTGATTTTCCGCGTTCCCTGCCGCTATTACCACCCTCTATGCTGCTATAGCGTATAACATATACGCTATAGCAGCATAGAGGGTGATATAGTGGCTGGGAACGCGGAAAATCACTCGCTTTCCCAGCCTGTCGGCGGCTGTCGACGAACCGGGAAGTAGCCGCCGGCGGGGACAGGACGATCAGAGCGGGGCTGCGGGGGCACCATCCAGCTTCAGGGGCTGAGGGATGCCCCGGGTGAGTAAATATCATTTTTTTTTTAGACTTAAGTATTCCTTTAAGTCCATGTAAATTTTGCTTTACCTATGACCACGCCCACATTCTGGTGCATGGCCACACCTATTATATGGCTGGAGTGCCCAAAGGTGCCCCGGATCTCTTAGGAACCTAGCAACGCCCCTGCTTACAAATAAGCTCATCCACATTATCCGACCCCACTGTCTCCTTTACAAAATATGGCAAGACAACACGACTTGCTGATAAGCCCACTTCTCTCATCCATGTTCACAGGTCCTTCCCTGGAAAAGCAGGTTGAGTTGGCAATGGGATTCACCACTGGATGCCGAAGTTATCAGTGGATGGGTGCATAGACTGGGTACCATATTATAGGAAGGTGTTTGCATCATCAGCAGGAGCTTGATAGAAGTGCCACCATGCATTCTGGATGATGGAGATGATGTCATCACACATGGACAAACACTAGAAAGATGCATTGGGAGAATGAATTGCACTGCACTGTATATATTCCAGCACCCCTTATTGTTCTCCCCAGCATATTTTTTACCTTCTGTGAAGGGTGTTGGCAATATGACTATATAGGCTTATGTAGTTGCGGACCACTCACACAGTAGTGGTGTCTCAGCACTACACAGTGCCCTTAGTCACCAACTTAGACTTTCGTTCCTCTTGTATGTGCCCTTTCACTGGGAATAGCTACACCTTGTGCCTGGTCTCACACTACAATTAGTGGGTACCCGGCTACAGGGGGGATCAGCAAAGACCTCCCTAGAACGGAGCACATATATGCTGACTAATTTATGGGCAGATTTTCTAAGTGTGGTCCTCTACGACAATACCCACACCATTGATATCTGGCCTTTGATGTCGTCAGTGCCTATATACATTTTTTAATCTCTATTTACTCAGCTGCCTTCAGTCGTTCGACTAACGACAGGTAGCTGAGAGTGATTGGACCTTCAGTCATGTTTCTAGTACATCATAGGTTAAGTCCATTTGGACAATAGTTTGTGAGCTTGTTTACCTGTACCCACTCGGTGTAGTTGGTTTGAGAATGAATATGTCCAAAGAAAGGACCTGAGATCAGTAAGCAGCAGGCAGCACTCTATATGACATTTTCCAGTGCAGTCTTTCTGCTAGCAAATCCTTTGTCATTTCAAATGCAATTTACTGTACATAGTGCCTGCATATCTCCACCCTCATAAGCCTTAGCATAGGAATGTTAAAATACATGTTTTGCACTGCTGAAGACCAAAAACCTGAAACGGCAATCTGGAAGTTGGATTTAATGACTGTGTAAACTTAAATAAGTTCTATAAGCCAGCACTTCTGGATGTGTGTATGGTAAACAGGTGCACAAAGAGGTTATTTGTACAGCAACCCGTATTGTACTGAGGCCATTCAAGTCTCTTTTACACACGTGGAAATGATCACAGACAAATACCTTTTTTTTTTTTTAAAAGGCCATATTTTACTACTCCAGCTATTTCAATAAAATTTTATTGAAAAGCAAAAAAAAAAAAAAACGTTTCTTCTGCTGCAGAGAAATACTGAAGCAAAGGCTGGCTGAGGTTGCCTGTAGTCTCTGCTGATGTAATCTCTCAACGTATATCTGTGAGGCGCGGTCTCCCAGCAAGCATCTGGGAGACATAACTACATTATCTGGGAGTTGCATGACAACTAATAAACTGCAGTTTCCATATCAACGGAATTAAGGCACAGATCACACATATATGCTTAGTCTGTCTCCTGCATACAGGTCCTCTTTAAAGTACTAACTTAGAGAGAAATCTCCCATCATGGACCACTCCAGGAGGTTCATAGTGTTCGAATCCTTAAATGTCCACACCATTTCTCATTACAATCACCTAGGCTTACTCTACTTACACACTTGGAGTTATTGTAGGGAGAAATAATCATGAGGAATGGTTTCAGGTGGGTGAGCAATGCGTTCTGCTCTATGAAGTTGGGAGGGGGAAGATAAGGAAGCAGCGACCTGCTGGAGGAACTACAAAAGAGGTTCCTGCAAGAACAACAGTGTTTGAGGGATAGTCATTTATCCCGCCAGCAGCATTGGGAACACCTGTGCAGATGTTACAATTATGGCAAGATGATCAGTTACAATCATTTTGGCCCCCCAAAAAATCTATCTTCTGTAAAGGATTTGGTAGTAGACCAGGCAATTTCATTAGGAATGCTGTGGAAGGCTGAGGAATGGAGCACTGTATTCCTACTGAGCTATATTGGAGGGTAAGCAGCGAAGCATGTTGCTGAGCCAGCAGACAAAGTAATGTATAGCATCTCCATTCAGCCACGGATTAAAGTGAGTAATGACTAATGCAGTCATTTCTTTTATTCATATTACACCCTGACACTCCTACCTAGAACTGCATTACAAAGTTCACTGCTATCTGCATATATAACCAAGGGAACGTCCACATTTTCATAGGGTATTATAGGCTTTCTAAACTGTTTTAGCATCTTTTAGTTATTCCGGCAGTAAGGTGACTGTAACCGAGATTAAACGGGGGGCTAGGGCAGGGGTCACACTTGCTCCTGCACTGATCCATGTGATTTCTGGTGCTCCTGTGCTCTACGATCACATTTGATTGTCCGCATTTTTCTGCCTTTGCTTGCGGTTTTCCATATTGCGGCGGAATACATTGTAATTGGAAGCGCATGATTTGTGCATAAAAAAAGCAGACTGCCAGCTGATTTTAAAATATGGAAAAGACGCGAAAAAGAAATGTGAACAAACGCAAAAAAAAATCTGTTTTCCAGCAGGATATGGACTTCATTGGCGATTGCGGAAGTGCAATTCTTGCAAGTATGACACCTGATTTAGACTTTCAGCATCCTCTATAATAAAACCCCTGTGTCCCTGCGTGTGCTGTCTCTGTGTAGCTGGTCGGTGCTTTTTGCTACTGCGCATGTGCGCAGCACGGACCCAGCCTCACACAGACAGGAGGACGGGGCGAGGAATGCAGGTGGGCGTGTGAGTGTGGCGACGGGGCGTGCGCGCGTGCGCAGCAAGATGCGGCGGCGAGAAACAGACCCTAGAGCTCTTTTTTAAACGGGCTTGGGCCTGCTAGTGGGGTTATATTTCCTGCAAGTTCTTCCCCTGCCCACACACCACACTCCCTCTTGGTGTGTCCTGGTGTTAATAGGCATGCGACAAGGTTTGGCAGCAGAGGGATAATGAGATATATTAGCAGTAATTCCTGCTTTTGGAATTCTGGACATCTCTTCAACTAAAGCTCATCTGCAGGCAGAGAAGCAGTCACCAGCTGCACTGCTAAGCACAGCCCACAATACCATAGAGATGTGGTGTGAGCAGATTGTCTCTGCAGTAACTTCCTCTTCCTGTTGGCACCCATTGAATTTAAACATTGTTGCTTCCAGGTGCAATTGCTAAAAATGGCTCTAACTGTCATAATAGTGATAAGAATGGATCATTTTACTCAGTGTTAAAATGATATGAGATTACCATAATCCACTATATGGTTCTATTGGTGTACCTGTATGGGTTTTTTTAGGCTTGAATATTTTAAATGACAAGGGTACTTTAAGAGAATAAAAGTTTGTAAGCATGCATATACACAGTATTTCTTTTCCTCTTAAACTACATACCAGCCTGTTTCAATCAGCCCTGCACGGTTTCTGAAGCAGCGAGCGTAACAGCGATGGAGTTAAAAGGGAGTAGTCTTTGCCTTAGTCTCTGAGGGATTGTCGCACATTTGAACATCTCGGCAGAACTTTAGAGCTGCATACATTTTTACGTCAATAGCAAACTGCAAACAAGTCTTAGGCAACGGTTGCCAGAAGTCTTTTTGCCAATGATATGAGCTTGCTTTGCATCGTGTGCTTTCTATCTCTGTTTCAATCAAACCACACAATCTGGAGACTGACAGCCCTGCAGAGACAGAGTTTTCTGTCCGTCACATGCAAGGGTTGTGTAATCATTCCTGTTAGAGTAGCAGTTTAATGAGGACAGTCCTGAAGTTATGTTTTCCTTAGAGTAATGGCAGGGAGTGTTTGCCTTGTTAATGGCTGTGGGCCTCATACCAATTACACATGTTTATGACCTCATGGTGGACAAAACATAAAAATGCCAGGAAGGAAGAAGAAGGGTGGAGAAAGAAACAGTGAGGGAGAGAAGTGGATGGAAAGCAAGAAAAAGTGTGATACAATTTAGAAAAAAAAAATTAAAACACGCTTGAACAGTCATGCTCTTGGGTACGGTCTAACAGGGGTAGCACGCGTCACTTCAATCTTGCAATATTGCTCAAGTCTCCATATGGGCGGATGCCAGTTTGAATATGAACTGCTCACAACAATTTAGGCCTAGTGCACACCAGAGCGGTTCGGCTGCGGGTTGCTATCCGCTTGCGTAATGTATTTTAATGGGCTGGTGCACACCAGAGCGGGAGGCGTTTTGCAGAAACGCATACTCCCGGGCTGCTGCAGATTTTAGATTGTGGAGGCGTTTCTGCCTCAATGTTAAGTATAGGAAAAACGCAAACCGCTCTGAAAAACGGCACTGGTGGTTTGCCAGGCGTTTTTTGTTACAGTAGCTGTTCAGTAACAGGTTTACTGTAACAATACATGAAATCTACTACACCAAAAACGCTTCCCAAAACCGCAAAATGCTAGCTGAAACGCTACAGAAAAATAAGAAAAAGCGTTTCAAAATCTGCTAGCATTTTGTGGATTTGCTAGCGGTTTTTGGTGTGCACCAGGCCTAAAAGTTTATCTCTGATGGTCAAAATGTTACTGTTTTTTCCATGGTTCTATTGCAGCCCTGTCATGTGATAATGCCGGGAATGATGGGAAATAATCTGCAGCCTAGCTTTCTCTGCTTACTCAAGCCTAATACTTTTACTCAAACACGATTCATCTTGTCACAGTACAAAACACACAGGGAAGAGAAAAATGGCCTCTGCAACGGCAGCTCCGTGCACTCTTTCAATAACTGTCACCCAGAAAGATCTTCCTGGGACAATTCAGGAAATGATCTATTAACAGAGAGGCTACTTTGCAAACTGTTCTAGTCTATGGAGAGAGGAGAGTGCATGTTGTGCCCTGCTGTAGGGGCAACAACAGAGGAGCAAAAAAAAATCTTAGGGCCTGTACACACTGCCTGCACTTCGAAATTCAGAAGCGCATGGGTTTTGCTCATTGCAAGGACACGGTAGGTGGGTAGAGTGTACATTATCTCGCCTCATGAGCCTCATGCCTGAATTACAGCATTTGGACGAGCACACTGAGGGTGAGAGACAAACAGCATACAGCAACAATGATGGTGCCATGTGACACAGACAGTGCCAAGGATCCTCGGACTGGCCACTGGAAGGAGCGAGGCTCAGGGGCGTAGCATAGTGTGAACAGAGCCAGCCAGAGCGTGTCAGGAAATGAATATACCTCCTTTAAAAAAGTTTAGCATTTGCAATGTAGGTAGCTCATTTTGACTCAAAACCCCCCAAAAAAGGCATGGGAATCTCTGCAGTAAACAGTTTAGTGAATCAAGACATTTTGTTCTCTTTGCCTCCCAAAGGCACCGAAGCTGGATGATTAGCAATGACTTTTATGCAAGAAACCTTTTACATTTATCTACAAGTGGGAAAATATTTTCTTTCTTTACATTTCCTTGTCAGGTCTGACAGGTAAGGACAAACGCGTTTATTCAGCTAAACATAAGAAAAGAGAGCTTCTTCATTTTCTTTGCTTCATCCCAGTTTCTCAGCATTCCATCTCTCAACAATGAAGCCAAACTGAGCTAAGATATCTTGTTTCACAATTCTGAGTATATAATTGTGTGTATGAAACAAGACAAGGGTCAATTTACACTAAAGATCTTCAAGTCATCATGAAGCTGATTGCCTTAATTAAGTGATGAAGACATGAAACCTCGAGAGTTAATTCAGTTTAGAGGTGTTCAAGCTATAGGGAGACTTGGGAGATATGGACTGGCAGACCCAGCAAGAACAACCAAGGACCGAGAAAACACAAAAGAAAAATCAGGAGCCAATCGTGTGGTACTATTTACGTGCCCATACACTCGGTTTTCTCATTCAATTCCTTGCAGTTTTCATTCATCTGCTGGGTATCAATTTCCCAAAATGTCAGATCGATACTGATTTTGATCAATTTTGACTAATTATAGATTGGAAGTATCTGTCTGACAGGATGGAAAATGTAATACAATTGGGAGCGGGGCAAGAGCACTGGTAGTTGGATGGCCTACAGCTTTGTGCTGCATTGAAAGTGCAGTTTGATCGATCTTCAATAGATTGCCTGCTGGAATCTATTGGAAATTGTTGTGCAGTGTATAGTAGGAATTGATTCTTTCTGAATCTATTATTTTCAGAAAGGAATCAATCATTTTGGAACATTGGGTGGACATTAAACATTTGGTAGAAATCTATAAATGTATGACCAGCTTAATGCACCAAAATAAATATTTAAACAAAAACTATTCACATAGTTAGTTGTGTGGGAATGCAAGCACCCATTCAAGCTTGCAGGGAAAAACTGGTCTCCTCATTAGTTTGGGTCACTCACGGGGAGCTTCAGAGACTCGAGTGGTCACTCTCCTGATGGTGCAGAAGTTTTAAAAAATGAAAATAAAAAGCAACAACCTCCCAACTGAGGTGTGAAACTGACAACTATGTGCTGGAGGCGCCTGGAGTATATAAAACAATTAAAAAAAGAGCTATTGTTGGCTTACTTCTTTTGCAGGTATGCACCAGTCACTATACTGGACAGTATTCAGTTTATTTGCACGCATAAAAAAAGCCTTTTGTTTTTGTGCAAATAAACTGAATATTGTCCAGTATAGTGACTCGTGCATAGTTGCAAGACAGGTAAGCCAACAATACCTCTTTTTTCTACTATCTTTGTTTTCTACATCCTGGGCACTTTCAACACATAGCTGTAAGCTATAGGGAGGATGGGCAAAGTAACTTTATCATTGTACGTCTCATCAAAATAGAAAATGCTGCTGAAAGTAGTCATAACAAAGTCATAACAAGCACCCAAGGCTCAAGACCCCTTTATTACAACATACTACGAAGCACTTGCTGCTTTCATTATCTTATATTTCAGAGGAGCCAACATATCACACAGCCCTGTACAGTAAATTAATAAGGGGCACAGCTTACAGGCTGACATAGGAGGCACCAATCATAACAAGCTGACAAAGGAGGGGAAGAGGGCCTGCCCCCTCAGGCTTACAATCTTTTACTGCACGCTGATCCTTTGAAGTGAAAACCATCAGGAAAGGTACAGAATATATGGCGAATACACATTAAACCCTGTAAAGGTTTTCAGCACCACTTCAAAAGCCATCTGATCATCTAGAGTCTATAAAGCTATATGCATATGGTCAATTTTTTGTCACTTAAAATGATTAGTTCAGATGACAGTTTAGGTTACCCCTAATATGGGTGACCTCCCCTTCAGCGATCCAACCAAGCTGAAACATCCTCAGCAAACTGCTGTTGTAGATTAAAGAGGAACTTCAGCCTAAACAAACAGTTTACGCGCAAAGCCATTAAAAGAGAAGGGAACAACATGGACAGCTCTGCATGACTGGGTGAAATTTCTTGCATGACTTCCACTCTTGGTAGGTTAAATACAGGAAGCAGAGACGCAGACAAAAGATTTCTAGATCTGTGTATTTTGGCAACTTTTATCGGTAGGGTGCTGCCCACAACTGCCATGATATCAATGTAACAAAACAGCATCCCCAAAACAAATAATGATATGAATGTAACAAAACAGCATCCCCAAAGTTAAATGGCTTTCCCCTAAATTGGCCATACTCAATGATAGACTTATGACTATTGTAGGGACTAGATTGAAAGCGTCTCTGAGGGTAGTTAGTGACATTATATGTATACTCTGTACAGTGCTGCGGAAGATGTTGGCACAATATAAATACCAAATAATAACAGCAGCAGTCTCTACAGTCCACTGGATGAGGAACCCACAGTAGACTGCCACTGCTGTGACACCTCCTCCTACACTACTGGAGTAAATGACATGTATAGGGTGGAAGTAAGTTCACTGTGCTAAAGCTGTTCACCTCACATATGCGCTACCTACATAAGAAGTACAGGAATAAGAGGAACGCCAGTAGGTACCGTACATTTTCTTTTCCGTTCATATTATAAAAACACCGGCAGACTTTCAAAACCCAGACATCAATTATTAAAGCCTATTACACCTCCTACACAGAGTTTATTGAAAGGCTGGTGTCTCGTTGATTCAGTCAGTGAATCAAGTATTGTAAAATAACCTTCCTATACATAAATGCACACACAGTATGCAAAATAATATATTCCTGACAGCAAAATGAACACTCTTTTCAGCTGAATGTACAGGAGGATCCTCAGCATAATAATCAACTAATACTACACATATTTAGATGGTGATGATGGTGAAAATGTGCACGCAGCTATAAGGCACAGTTCCTGTTTGCAGGGAAAGGGTCTGAGGGTATAGACAGGGTAACATGCAGTGGCATTGCTAAGGAGCTTTGGGCGCCGGTGCAAGTTTTACATTGGGCCCCACCCAAGCACTCTATGCATAACAATTCATATGGCCCAACACAAGCTGCCAAGGACATCCACAGTATGAGCGGTGTAAGCAGAGGAGGGGAACAGCTTTTAATGCAAATTTACTATGACATACATAAAAAAATGGAAGCTGAGAAACAGTCTGCAATGCATTTTCTGCTATGGGTGTGAAGCTAGATCTCCTCAGTATCATGACTACAGGGTCCAAAGTGTACATGTACAGAACACAAAGCAGAACCTCTAGCTTCTGAAAGTGCAGCACATCGCTCTCTAGTGGTCATAATGAGTGACTGATGTTTCACAGACCAAGAGCTAACGATGTAAGAATGTCATCTTGGTGCAGAAGATCTGGAAGTGGTTCATTGTGCTATTGGACTTAGCTGCAGTGCTTAAAGCATGGAACTCCCATCCTGACTTAAAGACGAACTTTACCAAAATATAGTAGTAGGGGGAAGAAATAAATTAATACATTACAAAGTGAGAAGTTAAAAAATAGAAGATAGATCAGAAAATTATTGATATTCACCATGTAATTCGTTCATCCACTGTGAGCCTGCTGCTTGGCAGCTAGAAATAGCAGTTGTTTCACACAATGCAACCAGATTCACAGATAGGAAACTATCAGGGCCATGGCCCTGACATCACCTTGTGGGAGGGGCATCACCACAATATTAGCCATACAAAGGTCTCTGATGATCTGCTTGAGAAAAGGTAAAGAATTATTGTGGGAAAGGGGCTATTGATTACGATGAAGTTCAATCCTGTGTAAAATTTCTCTTTAAAGAGACACGGAAGCGGAAAAAAAATTATGGTATTATGATTTGTATGTGTAGTACAGCTAAGAAATAAAACATTAAGATCATATACATCAGTCTAATTGTTTCCAGTACATGAAGAGTTAAGAAACTCCAGTTGTTATCTCTATGCAAAAAAAGCCATTAAGCTCTACGACTTTGAAAGGGCTGTTTTCTGACTTTTATTATCTCAACTGTTCCTGAACTATTTACTTTTCCTCTGCCAGAGGAGAGGTCATTAGTTCACAGACTGCTCTGAAAGAATCATTTTAAATGCTGAGTGTTGTATAATCTTCACATATTATATAGAATGATGCAATGTTAGAAAAAACACTATATACCTGAAAATAAAAATATGAGAACATTTTCTTTGCTGCTAATCTTCTAGTAATTATTCATAGTACACATCCAATTCACTATATCATATTTTTTTTCCGCTTCAGTGTCTCTTTAATGAGTTGCTAAAGTCAGTGTTGGGCATAGGCTATCAGGTAAGGTCAGTATCAGGCATAGGTTAGGGGGAAAAATTAGGTTTAGCCATGGTTAGAGGGTAGACTGCCTTGAAGGAAACATGGTATTGTTATGCCCTTTGAAAATATGTAACTACATACTTGGCTGTTGCACTTATCCAATACTTTAAATCACTGACCCAGAACAAGGATGGAAATTAGGTAGGTGTTCTGATTCCAGTCTGACTCCACTGGTGGCTGCATGCTCCTTGCAGACATGTGACTACCAAGATACTGAATCCTGTAGAGGAGCATGAAAACCAGCTAATGGGCATTTTTCAATAAAACAACCTTAAAGAAGGCAGCCTCCATATTCTTCTCATTACCAGTTTTCTATAAAAATGGTATCATCAGCTTTTGGCAACAACGCACAATCGAAGCTGGCAGATCTGTGCTGTGATGAACAAGTGCTGAGCTACTGGCGCCAACAAGGAACATAGTGAACCAAACACAGTTTTTCACTTAATTTAATTTAACCTTCACAAACATAAAACAAAAATGTGTTTTATTAGCTTAGACTTCTACAAACATTATAGTGATACAATTGTTGAACTATATACACATGGTGTGTAGCCTGTGTGTATTAGTATTAGAAATGCCACACAACATTAAACATTCCTATTAATGGTCTACATTAAGAGTCCCATTTTTCAAGGATTGAGCATAATATTTCGCTAGAACAGAGCCTAGAAAAACAACCCATTGACAAGAGGGACCCCAACGTAAATTAGCTTGGCTCTGCCATAAGTCATACTGCTAAGAGACAAGTCTACACAACCTGAGAAAGGCATGTTTCGCTAATATCCTGAACTCCAGTTAACCTCTTACATAATAGACTTTGCAGTAAACTGGAGTACATTATACGGATTTGAAAAAGCGACTTTCAAACAAATAATAAAAATCAGTTTCTTGCACTGTGACGCCAGGCTTGTTCAATATAGCGGTACAAAGATCAATGATTACGCACATCTGCAGTAACCCAAAACAACCAATTAAAATGCAGCTTATTCTAGTCACATCGGTTAAGACGTGGCTTGTCACTGGTAGCTCTCTTGGTAAATGCACTTTGCTCATCATCCCCATCCACCTTGGCACACATTATACTGTGTCTGTGCCATTGAGTGGAGAACAAATCCATGTTACAAGGCAGTTTCTGTGTGGGGCTTCTATGTTCTCAACTTGCCTATGTAGGTTTTTAATCCCATCCCCAAAAACATTTAGATGACCTCACTGCCCCCCCATTTAAAATGAACCTGAGGTGAGAGTGATGTAGAGGCCATATTTATTTCCTTTTAGACCCTTTGCACACTGGCATTGGTAACCTGCATTGCGTTACCCTTTCTTACCACAAGGTGCTGCAAGAGCAATGCAAGTCTATGGAGCCTTGCAGAGTTAATGCGGTGGGATGCGCTGGAAGCATCTGATCTGACATAGTCTGCATCATGTGCTTGACGTCCGCATCAACGTCAGAAGCAGTTCAAGTCAATGGTGACACAGGTTTCCTTTCAAATGTTGGTGGCGTCAGTGCGGTGCCACCATATAGCAATCAAACCCTGCGACGGAACATTGTGCTCTCACTACTCATTCAAGCCACAGGAAGTGAGCGGTAGAGAGCTGTTTTTGAAGGGTTGTTTGCTGCCAATTTCCTCATATCACAGGTGCCTGTAATTCATGAAAATAGCAATACGATGTGTGCGGCAAGAGCAACGCACCGCAATCCCACAGATTAAGTGATGAATTGGCCTCAAACAATACCAGTTGCCTGGCAGTCCTGTTGATCTTTGGCTATCAGTAGTGTCTAAGTCACAACCCAGAATCAAGCATGCAGCTAATACAGTCAGACTTGAGTCAGAGAACCTGATTTGCATGCTTGTTTAGGGTCTATGGCTAAAAGTATTAAGCTAATTACTCACCACCCGACGGAGGAAGATGGATCCAGCGATGTCTCCCCGACAACGAGCGTTCCATGATCCATCTTCCGGCCAGCAGGTACACACGACGTCACACGATGGGTGCAAACAGGATATGAGGCGATCACGGTACTCTGCTTGGAGTAATCGGGGGTTCTTAAAGATCCAATTGCAGACGGTCGTTGGTGCCGCTTGTTGCTATCGTTCGTGTGATCGCACAGCTGTATTCACGTTGCAATATCGTAGAAACGATCAAAAATCACTGGTCCTCAGAAAAATTGCGTAGTGGGTATGAGAGGCACAGGATCAGAGGGGCAGCTAGGCAAATAGCATTGTTTAAAAGCAAATAAACATGGCTGACTCCATAGCCATCTCACCTCGGGTTCCCTTTAAACTATGGTAGAGACATTAGACCATGACTATGGTTGACATTACATTGTGACCTCTTCTAAGGGACTGTTAGTGACAAGACTATATACACTGTTAAGTGCTGTAGATGTTAGCACTGTATAATTACATAATAATACTAAAGGGTCACTAATAAATATACAGTACTAGTAGCGGTGACTTTCCTCTTTCCCAGGTTAGACAATGAGACATCAGGCAGTTTTATTATGGCTAAGCTATACGGCACTTCTCTCCCCTGCAGCTTTGTGTAGCCAGCCCCAGTGCGTGCTCAGTTACAGCTCTGCTTTCATAGTACATGTACTGTACACAAACACTGATCAGACTGCGGTCCATCACTGTGATCTGAGCTTTCCGGTGCATGAGGTTTCCTGTGCTTTATAGTGATTGTCATCTGTGAATATCTGGGTTATTTCATGTCTGGCTCTCCAGAATGACACAGCGCTCACTTCACATCACTAACCTCCTCTTATCATAGGAAGGCTGGCGGCACAGAGTAAAATCGATGTGCCAAGATACAGATGAATGATGAGAAGTGCAGAAATTCACAGAAACCATCACATTTCAGTTAACAACAGAGAGTGTAGTAAGAGATGCAATTAGCTGCATTAGTTGCTAGGGGTAAGCGCACTTTGTATAATTAAATAAGCTGCATAATGTGTTAAGTGTCCACAGGAAACCACCAACATTAATCAGTATAAATCACTCAATTGTTCTCAGATTATTACGCCACTCTACCTGCTATCATATTGCTTCTTGCTATTCACAGACTGAAGTATGCAATACTCGAGCAAGATTTGAAAAGAGGAAAGTTGAAAAGCGAGCTTGACGTAGCTAACGGATGAGCGTATAAGGTTTCAGAGGAGGGGGGGGGGAGGGGGGAGTCCTTGCCCTACCTGGATGTCAGGAGTTCTGGAGCTCTGCTTTCTAACAGGCAACTCATCATTGCAGGGTGACTGGGATACTGAATGCTTCTTCACACTTCACAAGAGAGACTTTCAGCCACCTCAGGTCCGCCTCCTTTTGTCTTAAAGAGACACGCTCCACGCAGCTCTCCCTGTCTGACAAGCTTCCACATCCAAGACCAGGAAACTAAAGAACTGTGCATCACAGCCTGATCTCTAATGCTAAAGAAATAGCCATTAAAGAGGAACTACAGTGAAATGTCTGAGCAGGATGCAGCAAATAAAAACATAAACAAAAGGAAGTTTCAAAATAACATTCCACAGTGGCCAGAAAAATGCCCCCAACAAAGAACCCATCCTGTGACCACACACAGGCAGTAGTTATAAACAAAATACCAATCACCTTATTTAACACTAAAGAATTGAAGCCCTGTGGTCACAGTAGTCCTGTTCTGTTCAGCCCTGATCTTCTCCAGTTCAGGAGCCAGACAGTCCAGATCCCCCCCCCCTTCCTTCCATGAGGCACTGCAGCACATAGAAGTGCTGGAACACCTTGGCTTGCCTTCAGTGGGAGTAAAGATGGCCACTAACCATCTGCCAGACAATTGATTGTGCCCTCTAACTCCTAGAAGAGTTGGAATGTAAAGCGTCGTAGACACGTACAAGGACTGTTTCACATAAGAATTGGGACTCGATCTCTAGGGCAACAGTTTGGGGCCAAGTGCTGTATAGACACGTTGTTAGCCTGAAGGTTAGCAATGTGTTCTGTTGCCATGGAGAGGGAGAGGCGGAGAGACAATGGCACAGCCTACAACAGAGTGGCATGGAATGCTGGGGAGAGGGAAAGAACAACAGTGTTGGCCTGTGCTTAGACAAGATGTTTTGACAGGCTGGGTCTCTTACTGATGCATGGGTGCTCCCGTACACATGCTAGATTCTCGGTAGAGGCGGATTTAACCAACTAGCACAGCAGAGAACCATCTAGTATGTATGCGTACTAGATAAGAGATACAGATTCCAGTCTTATAAGGTAGAGCAATTTCACTTTCAGCCAATTTTGGAAATTCATAACAGGCGACAAATTGCAAAGATTAAATTGCAAGAGGCCTGTACAGCACTTATACACATTTCCCACATGAAATTTCACTTTCTTTGAAAACTACTACAAATACTGCAAAGTTGGAACTCTTGGTGGGGTCATATCAGATGATAGTGAGAGTTGCCAAAAAGTCAGGGCATTACAGTTATAGTAATGTGCAGAAACTGTAATGATATATCCAGAGCCCCAGATGTACTGCAGAAGCATTCTTACTAATGGCGCACACATGCTTCTGCAATTGCACTGCTGTTGCTTCACACACATTTTCATGCACTCCTCTCTATGATCTGATATGACCAAGAGTTGCAAACATTAACCGCCTAATTGCAGACATATTTCTTTTACCAAAGCTAGACTTCATAGGCTTTCCTCTGCTCTCCAGCTTTGGTAAACAAGTGCTTATATCACTAGCATCACAAACTTCTTCCAGTAATTACATAAAATGTGACTTAGAGCAATAATGGCTGTCACTGTCTCTCTAAATGTTTCTCTAAATTATATTTAAGCCACATGACTGTCCCCATCATTCAGTCATTTGTACAGCACATCCGCTAAGCAGAAAAGGTCTGAAACACACAGTCAGATACGTCTGGGCAATCAAGTATTGAGATTGATTTCCTAATCCGAAGTGTCAAACACCGTGCACACCTCTACAATGAAGTCTTTAACCTTTCTAAAGGGGCCCACTAATGAAACAATCTCGATTGTACAATCTGATCACTTTTATGCAATATGAGGGACTAGTCGCCAGTATCCATGCATATTATATTTACTCTAGTTCCCCTTCTACTACATAGATTTAGTAAAATTGTACAACCAAGATTATATAATTCGTGGACACCTTTACGTTCTTTTCCCAAGGGTTCTGTAAAGATGGACCGTTCAGCTGCATGTGCAAGTATTGTGACGTGTACAAGACCGGCAATTTATCACTCATTTTTAATCGGTCTGAGGGAGAATTCACTTCTGGCTAACAGCCAATCTGAACATTCTGACTGGATCGTGCGTGAATAGGAAGAGTAAATTGGTTCATGTGTATCAGCCCTAAGGAATGTTTTTATTTAATAAATCTACAACTGAATAAAGCAATGTAAACCATAGCAACTGAAGGCTGGGATACACAAGAGATCGCAAAATGCTATCGGATTGGAGGCGATTGCAACAGCGATTTACGCCTATCATGGTAGCGATTTGTAAAGAGTGTCAGCGATTTCATATCGTTTGTGATTAGCGATTCTCCATATGATTGGTGGATTCAAATGCACTGTGCTTCTGGGTAGTTTCAGAGCTTTAAAATCACATTGAAATCGCTTACATTTACGATTTATGGCGCTTTGCCCGCCCTCCTATACTTTGCAATGAAGCAAAAGCAATCACAAAATGCTGCATGTCCTGCAATTTTCAAAATCGCAATCACTCTATTGTACTCACTTCCATACACTTTCATTAGCAAAGCGCCGAAGATTCGCAAAACTCCAAAATCACTAAAAAACGGCCTCTAGTGTGCCCCAGGCCCATTCAGAAATGCATGGTTAGAGGACAAAGTCCAATAAGTATATTTTATATTACTGTCGTTGGATAAGTGAAAGCTGAATTTTAAATATTGTTAGGCAGCAGTCTTTGCCTTGTTAAATAAGCAGTTGTGTGTGTACAGCTAGGCACATGTTGTGTGTGTACAGCTATGGACATGTTGTGTGTGTACAGCTATGGACATGTTGTGTGTACACAGCTATGGGCATGCTGTGTGTGCACAGCTATGGACATGTTGTGTGTGCACAGCTATGGACATGTTCTGTGTGTACAGCTATGCACATGTTGAGTGTACAGCTATGGACATGTTGTGTGTGTACAGCTTTGCACCTGTTGTGTGTGTACAGCTAGGCACATGTTGAGTGTACAGGTATGGACATGTTGTGTGTACACAGCTATGGACATGCTGTGTGTGCACAGCTATGCACATGTTGTGTGTGTACAGCTATGCACAGGTTGTGTGTGTACAGCTATGCACATGTTGTGTGTTTACAGCTATGCACATGTTGTGTGTGTACAGCTATGCACATGTTGTGTGTGTACAGCTATGCACATGTTATGTGTGCACAGCTATGTACATGTTGTGTGTGCACAGCTATGCACATGTTGTGTGTGTACAGCTATGCACATGTTGTGTGGGTACAGCTATGGACATGCTGTGTGTGCACAGCTATGCACATGTGTGTGCACAGGTATGCACATGTTGTGTGTGTACAGCTATGCACATGTTGTGTGTGTACAGCTATGCACATGTTGTGTGGGTACAGCTATGGACATGCTGTGTGTGCACAGCTATGCACAGGTATGCACATGTTGTGTGTGTACAGCTATGCACATGTTGTGTGTGTACAGCTATGCACATGTTGCGTGTGTACAGCTATGCACATGTTGCGTGTGTACAGCTATGCACATGTTGTGTGTGCACAGCTATGGACATGTTGTATGTGTACAGCTATGCACATGTTGTGTGTGTACAGCTATGCACATGTTGTGTGTGTACAGCTATGGACATGTTGTGTGTGCACAGCTATGGACATGTTGTGTGTGCACAGCTATGGACATGTTGTGTGTGCACAGCTATGGACATGTTGTATGTGTACAGCTATGCACATGTTGTGTGTGTACAGCTATGCCCACGTTGTGTGGGTACATCTATGGACATGTTGTGTGTGTACAGCTATGCACATGTTGTGTGTGTACAGCTATGGACATGTTGTGTGTGTACAGCTATGCACATGTTTTGTGGGTACAGCTATGGACATGTTGTGTGTACACAGCTATGCATATGTTGTGTGTGCACAGCTATGCACATGTTGTGTGTGTACAGCTATGCACATGATGCTCTGCACATTGTTCAGTTTTTACATGAGCGGAGAAAGCCTGTCATTTCACACAGCAATGAGTTTCCTCTGGGCTTGGAGAATCCCCTTCCAGCCATCAACACCTGAATACAGCCGCCTCCTCCCCGCGCTCTCCCCTAGTCACTGCAGCGTTCCTGAACTACGGGATGTACCTCAGAGATTAGCAGAGCACACATGTGTCAAGAGGGGAACTAACAGCATTTAGAGCTCCAATGTGATATTTAATAGGTCAGGCTAAGTGTCAGTGAATCACTGCGGTCTTGTCAGTTGGATTTCACCACTGGATATAAACTAGGCAGCTGTACTTCTGCATTCACCCTTTGTGATCCTCCGTACAGTCACTTAACCACAGTATTAAATCAGCTGCCACTGCAGTCTCTACTACTCCAAACACATGTACATTACACAGAGTATAGTCATTAACAGTTAACAATGTCAAACGCTGTGTTCCCCTTGCCCCCCACACACCACAAGCCCCCCACCCTCAACACAAGACATGAATGCTTCGCATTGACTGCAGACACAATAAGGCAACCTTCACTGGCATAATGTGGCTCAGTCACACAAACTCCACTGTTACAGCTGATACACGTAGACAAAGGGATGAAAAGGGGCATTTATAAATGATGTAAACACAGAAGACGCTGACAATCAAACAATAGCGATGTATCACAGTAAACGTGTATGATTATTACAGTCAACATGCACAACGGATTTGTACTACGGCCATTCAAAGAGAAGAAAAAATAAGAGAGAGGTGTGTCTGATCACGCTGTACCTTTCTGTGTCCCCCATGCGGCTCTGTCAGAATCTCTCTGTTCATTGTTCACAGCACAGTGATAGGGGGGAGTAGAGTGGGAGACAGCTAGAGAAGGGACCCTGCACATGGCTACAGCGAACACAGATGTGAAATGCTCTGCACCTCCAGCTGTCACTAAGGAACACAGCCAAGAGATTACTAACCCTTTCCACACCCTGCTCAAGACAGGCGACGCTCCTCCTCCAATATTAACTGCTTCACTGCCACAGACTTCAAACAGCACACAACTTCTAACCCCTAACTTGTTACAAGTTTACTACTACCAGCAAAGGTTCTATAAAGGGCAAGGTTAACAGATCAACTAGAATGTGTCTGCCATTAAAGCGGAATATAACCCTGCATTTCAACTTTGCTCTAAAACATTATTTACAGTATATTATATGCAACCAGCATTTTTTTTTTACTAGACCAGCATTGGAAGGGTTACACAGGGCTTTAAAGTCCCTAGAGATTTCTGCAACCGAATCCGAACTTGAGTTAGATACTTTTTGTTTACAAATATGTGTTTATTATGACTCATCTCTCTCACTGAGAAGGAGCTTGGAGGACAGCCAAAGAGATGTATATATTGATAAACAGTTACACACTAACTAAATAGAATGTAACCATCTGAATGTCTGCATGGAACTTAAAACCTCTGTGTTTAACCCTTCCAATGCTGGTCTAGTAAAAAAAAAATGCTTTTTGCATATAATATGCTGTAAATAATGTTTTAGAGCAAAGTTGAAATGCAGGGTTATATTCCGCTTTAATATAAATAACATCAGTACTAACAAGGGAAGTAACAAAGCAGAAACAAAAGACACAGTGTTACTCAGCATGGTAAATATTTGTCTTCGCTATATTTTGATGATTGGATCTTTCCACAATGTGGTGCAGTTATAAGCTCAGACCTTATTGTGGTGAAGGGGTTTTGGCATGTGACAGTTAGGCACTGTGTGTTTCAGTGCAGTTTTATTTGTTTTTGTTTTGACACTATGCACTTTATAATTAAGTAACTGGAATCCCATAAGGTTGTACATTCCAATACAGAAATGATTCTATACATTGCCCCTTCTCCTCACCGTCACCAACCCCAACCTTTCAACCCATCTTCAAACCTAATCTTCTGGCCTTTCTTTAACTACCCACTATCCCAGCGCCTGTGCCAAACACTATCCTTTACATCCTTTTAGAAATACACGAAGGAGTAGTAGGTGCAGTAAGAAGGAGTAGTAGGTGCAGTAAGAAGGAGTAGTAGGTGCAGTAAGAAGGAGTAGTAGGTGCAGTACACTCAGGCAGAATGCAGTGCAGTTACCCAGCAGAGAAGGGAAGATGTGCATCATTGTGTTATTGTCTGCAGAGGAATTTCAGATTTATGCCTCGCACAGGAGTTTATATTTGTAGCAACACACTCTTGCTTATCTCCTAAGTAAGTAATTATGCATGCAATATACACTTTACAATATGGCCACACATGGCAGAATAGTCTCAATATGTTTAGATACAGTAGTTGCAATGCAGAAAGACACAACGGATTGGGTAATATAAGTTTTCTTAACCCTTTAGCAGCCAATTTATTTAGAGCAGGGGTTCCCCAAAACATTTTGGGTCGAGGGCCGGGTCAACATGCTTCAGACTGCTGGGGGGCCAGAGTATACATAAAATGATGTAGAAGTCTTTGTGGGCCAGACAGTGAAGCATACCCAGGTGACAACCTGCAGTCCAATTGGACAGCAGTGTCACCTGATGTGGAATTTGATTGGAAACCAGCGAATTACTGCGGGCCTTAGTTTGAGGACCACTGATTTAGAGGCTTGCAAGTGCTCCAGGCCAATTTATTTTAGCACATATTTTATTTCTTATCTGTTAAGATTTCCTTGCTTCTAATTAGTACTGATGTAATGTGTATTTATAGACACTTTCACTAGGGGGCAGTGTGAGACAATAACAGAGGACTTCTGCTTTCAGTTTTTATATTTTCTGCAAGCAGAGAGAGATCAAAGCATTCCAATAATTTACATCAGCACGAGTTCTGCCGACTGAGGTCAAAAGCAGTGTGCTTATCTCCAATGAGATAACTCTATTGAAGCTGCTAATGGGTTACAAGAGAAAATCCTTCCAGACTTCACTCTACATACGTTAAAAATGTATCACATCAAGAAAGTGAACATGCACAACCTTTATACTGGGTACACACAATGCTATTTCCCGTCCAACAATTAATGGACGGTCATGTTATTTCCGTCACGTCTGATCTGCTTCCGTTCGATAACCGGATTGATTTTTCAAAGTTATCACGAGAAAATTGATCCCGTTATTGATTGGGAGCAGTTTAGACATGTATGCACAATGCAACTTCCTGTCAGATTGCCATCAGTTAGATGGGAAATTGCATCGTGTGCACCCAGCATTAGGTTATAGCAGGTCTATAGCAAATGAATTCTCCAGTGCTCTGTGGTGGGGCTAAAAACAGTGGATTCATTTGGATACTCACTACTGTCACAGTGGACTAGAACCGCCAGATAGTTTTAGTAATTACAATCTGCACCTTTACATGAGCAAGAAGTAAAAATTTACATCATCTAAGTCAGGGGTCCCCAAACTTTTTTGGTCAAGGGCCCGGTCAACATACTTCAAAATGCTGGGGGGCCATAACACACATAAAATGATGTTGAAAAACGTTACATTGAATCAAGGTATTGATTTCCCCCCAATCATGCTCAGAGGAGAATTCCCAGCAGCAGCCATTCAGTCATGCGGCGCCCGAAGAACGTCTTTTTGCACCGGACAGTGAAGCATACCCTGGTGACAACCTGCAGTCCAGTTGGACAGCAGTGCAACCTGATGCAGAATTGGATTGGAAGCCAGCGAATGACTGCTCGCTGGCTTCTACAGTATGTGGATGGGTGGTGCCAGCACTGTTATTCCATATGCAGGCCGCCGATATTTAATGGTTCAGTGGGCTGCATCTATAAGTTATACATTATGTGTTTGCGGGCCAGTAAAAAAAACCTTGGGGGGGGGGGGGGGGCACATTCAGCCCGCGGGCCTTAGTTTGAGGTCCACTGATCTAAGTAGTTTGAGTGCATAAAACATGCATAAAACATTAAACATTCCTCTATACTCTGTTAAATCAGGCTTACATGCTAGACTGCTGGCTTATAGCATGATTTCCCAAAGCCTACATTTTACATAATAATAACAACAACAACAACAACAACAACAACAATAATAATACTTTACACCCTACCCCCATCTTTCTGGAGGCTTTCTATTGCTGCTATAGAAGAAATATGCCTGTTTCTTTGAGGCAGGGGTCACACTTACCGGCTTTCGTACGCGTTTTCTGCACAGAAAAACTGACTTCAACTGAGAACTCATGTTAATCAATGAGCTAGGTCACACTTTAATGCAGATTTCACATGCAGAAAAAAAACTGACATCTTGCGCAATTTGTCAGTTTTCTCTATAAATTACAGCTGTTGTAAGGTAGAGGTCACATTTGTCTTTCAGTTTTCTGAAAAGTGTAGAAACTGAAAGACAAGTGTGACCCCTGCCTTAAACTTTGTTCTTAGACTGGAATACTTGGCTCTTGAATTCTATAACGTAGTTAAAATATGTCAAAACAATGTAGTTACAATATGGATACACAAATGCATTATAGTTACAGGCACAAGCCTGAGTATGATAAGCCCAGACATGATAGAGTTAAGATATGCTCAGGAAGAATGTGAGAATATTAACAGTAGTCCAAGACACAATGTAAAGTAGTTGCATTATGCCCAGACACAATATACAGTGATTACACTATGACTAGACACAATCAGGAGTGATTACTGTACGCCAAGTCACACTATAGAGGAGTCACAATATGCCAAGACACACTAACGTATATGCCAAGACACACTAGAGTATTTATAGCAAGCCAAAAGGCTACGGCAGTCACCATACACCAAGATAGACTGCAAGGAAATTACCATATGCCCAGACGCAAAACAGGTTATGATCTTCCAACGCACAAATCAGAGAGATTATAATATGTAAAGTACATATGCAAAGTAGTTCAAATTTGTTCAAACACAATATAGAGCAGTTACAACATGCCAAGAGACGCTACAGCAAAGTAATGATGTGCTCAGAACACAGAGCAAAGCAGCTACACCCATATGCCCATATGTCGTACACTGGGAAACTTAAGTGTGTATCTCTGCCAAAATACTGCAAATGACTGAGTCTTCAAAATTGAAAGGGGAGTGACATGTAACATGATGAGATAAATGTGCATTTACATTCTCAATCCTACCTGTAACTAGCCTGTGTTCCTTTTATCCTTCATTTCTCATTGTAGTGGCCCATACTCACGGGCAACTTTTTGGCATGTCGCTAGCACACGGGAGCGTGTGCGCGACATGCCGGCGACAGCTCGTCGACAGGTCCCTCCACATACACACGGCGGAGGGACCTGGCAACTGATGCGGCGGAAGCTGTCGCTGTTGTCCCTCCCCCCGCCGGAAGCGCCGTCTATTTGCAATTATGTTGCTGTCGCTAGTCCGCGTACTCACGCGGACTAGCGACAGTTGCGGCGGCGACTGTCGCCAGGCGATTGACCGCGCCAATCGCCCGGCGACATTAGCGACAGGTCGGGGTGCGCGCCCGTGCAACGCCGCATACTCACGGGTGACCTGTCGCCACAACACGCGCGCACCGCATGTTGTGGCGACAATTGTAGCCCGTGAGTATGGGCCATAAGAATCCAGGGCTTTAAATGATAGTCTACTTTCCATGATAACTAGTTAACCTTTTGCCGACCGCGTCACGCCGGTGGGCGTGGCCGCGGCGGCAGCCCCAGGACCGTCTAACGCCAATTGGCGTAAAGTCCTGGGGCTCTGTTTTGAATGAGATCGCGCGCACGCTGCGCGCGCATCTCATTCTCGGAGGGCGGAGCTCCGCCCCCTCTTCAGTCTCCGAGCGGCTATTGCCGCTCGGGAGACTGTTAGACGGCGTAATCGCCGTCTAATTACCCGTACAGCACTGCGATCAGCAGCAGCGCTGTACTGGGGACAGCCGTGTGACACGGCTGTCCCCTCCTGAGCCACGAAGGTGATCGGCTGTCATAGGCTGAAGCCTATGACAGCTAATCACAGGGATTGGCCGGCGGGGGGAGGGAGGGAGGGGGCTATACAAGAGAGGGGAAAAAAAACTGTTTTTGTTTAAAAAAACAAATAAAAACCAAGCACAAATAAACAAACAAACACTGGGGTGGGCGATCAGACCTCACCAACAGAGAGCTCTGTTGGTGGGGAGAAAAGGGGGGAGGAATCACTTGTGTGCTGTGTTTTGCGGTCCTGCAGCTTGGCCTTAAAGCTGCAGTGGCCAATTTGATGAAAATGTGCCTGGTCTTTAGGGGGGTTTAACACAGCAGTCCTCAAGAGGTTAAAGGTCATACAACCCCTGTGTGGTTGAGAAACACGCCTGAGAACCATTGTTCAAGATTTGTCTGTATGGGAGCTAATTAGTAATAAAAAAAAACATGTTGTCATTCACCTGAGACCAACATAACTTTAAGCCAAGACTTTTAAAGCAAACCTGAAATAAAAATAAACTTATGATAAAATTAATTGAATGTGCTGTACAGCTAAGAAATAGAACATTAGTAGCAAAGAAAAGTCTCATAATGCTTTCCAGTACAGGAAGAGTTAAAAAAACTTCCGTTGTTATCTATGCAAAAGAGCTCCTCTTATCTATTTGACCCACTGGGTCGAATACAGTCCTGTTTTTTTTGAAGCACTTAAAGGAATACTATCGATTCACATATTTTTTTCAATTGACACAGGAATTGTTTGGGAAGTGCTGCTAAGTACTGGTGTATACATTTTAGTAGCAACTTCTTTGTTTACTGTTATCAAAATACATTCAAACTTTACTGACGCCAAAACTGACTGCAGAGCCATGAGGAGAGGGGAAATTCCCCTCACACTTGATCAGTTAACTCTATGTGTAGCTCTGTGTGTGACAGAGAAGAGAGCTCCCAACAGCTGCAGCTCCTGTGTCCTGTGTTTCTGACTGAAGTGTCTGAAGAGAGCAGAGGAAATGTAACTAATTGTCACAGCTTGACATACTGTTTTTGCTTTCAGAGTTTGATATGTTTGATATTTGCTTTCTGTAGTCTGATATGCAACTCTGGCTGTGCATTGAAGCAGACACCCCTTCTGCAATTGATTTGTCCCAATATAGCTAAATCCTACCCTCAATAAATTACAGCTTTTGCCTCTGATATTTAAAGAGACTCCGTAACAAAAATTGCATCCTGTTTTTTATCATCCTACAAGTTCCAAAAGCTATTCTAATGTGTTCTGGCTTACTGTAGCACTTTCTACTATAACAGTCTCTGTAATAAATCAATGTATCTTTCCCCTGTCAGACTTGTCGGCCTGTGTCTGGAAAGCTGCCAAGTTCTTCAGTGTTGTGGTTCTGTGATGAATCTCCCCCTCCAGGCCCCTCTCTACACACTGCCTGTGTGTTATTTAGATTATGGCAGATTCTCTCTTCTCTCTTATCTTTTACAAGCTGGATAAATCGTCCTCTGAGCTGGCTGGGCTTTCACATACTGAGGATTACAGACAAGGGCAAAGCTGTTTGCAAGAAGAAAAGAGCAAACTTCAGTGCATGAGAGCAGAAGGGGGAAAGAAACACACAATGATCTCTTGAGATACAAAAGGAAGGGTGTATACAGCCTGCTTGTGTATGGATGTATTTTCTATGTGTGGACATGCTGTACATCAACCTACTTCCTGTTTTGGTGGCCATTTTGTTTGTTTATAAACAAACTTTTTAAAACTGTTTTTAACCACTTTTAATGCGGCGGGGAGCGGCGAAATTGTGACAGAGGGTAATAGGAGATGTCCCCTAACGCACTGGTATGTTTACTTTTGTGCGATTTTAACAATACAGATTCTCTTTAACATGAAAAGTAGGAAAATGTTTACACAGCTACTTAGACATTATTTGCACACTGTCATTTTAGAACACTTGGGTATCGATAGTATTCCTTTAAACAGCCAAGAAACAGTGAGAGACAGCTTGAGATAAGATTTTACTGCAGGATTGTTCAAAGGTATATTTCTGCTTTGTTTTGGCTTATCTCTGTGTGATATACCAAGAGTGGAGCCCTATGCAAAGTGTGCATTGGAGCATGCTGAGAAATGCATATCTACCAGTCCTCATTCCAGCTTCCATGCGTCTACCTGGCAACTTCTGAACTGGCCACTAGATCTCCAGGCTCACTGTGCTCCCATGGCATTAAAGCTTAGAGCAAAATGAGAAGCTGGCAGAGAAAAGTGGCGACTGGAGTCAGGAGAGGTACATATGCTTCCATCGACACAAACAAAAGTAACAAAAGCCACAGCTGTCCACCCCACAGCCAGAACAATGCACCTCCTTAATGTGTATCCTTTTTTATTGGTGGTGTCCACCATGCATCAGGTACTTGCTCAGATGGAACAGTCACTGTACCTTTAAGAGCACCTCCATTTCTGCAGTCCGCATCCAACTCCTTAAAGTGCACCTAAACGGAGAGAGATATAGATGTTTACTTTTAAACAATACCAGTTGCCTGGCAGTCCTGCTGATCTCTTTGGCTGTAGTCAAACACCGAATCAAACACCTGAAACAAGCATGCAGCTAATCCAGTCAGACTTCAGTCAGACCACCTGATTTGCATGCTTGTTCAGAGGCTGTGGCTAAAAGTAAAAAGTATTAGAGACACAGGATCAGCAGGAGAGTCAGGCAAGTGGTATTTTAAAAGGAAAAATCCATATCCCTCTCAGTTTAGGTTTCCTTTAAGCAGACTTAACTTAAGTATGTATAGTTTCCATCTTCTCAGGAAGTATTACCTATCATTAGTAGTAAAATCATGTCTGCTTAATTTACCATCTTTGGTGGCTGGAAAGTAAATTCGTCATGTTTTATTTTCTCTCAGGTGAACTTGGCAGCAGTGATACTGAATGCTGATGAAGGCCTGGAACCCACTGAAAACGGCAAACGCAAAACGCAACCGCTAGCGTTTTGTCTGAGCGGTTTGCAAGCGGATTCATGCGCGTTTTTGGTCGTGTTTTGCAACATTGTATTTTTTTCCCCAGCGGGTGCCTAGCGTTTTGCGTTTTGCGTTTTTATCCTGATTGGTCCTGTGAATTATTTTTAATTTTGTTACAGTGTGCTGAACCGCAAAACGCTAGCAAAACCGCTCAGTTTAGGTTTTGCTGAGCGTTCCTGCTAGCGTTTCAATACTTTACATTGAAGCGCTAACGCTCCCAAAATGCTGCAGGTCCTGCGTTTGCGTTTCTGGGAAACGCAAACGCTCCTGTGGAAGTTGCCCCATCCATTAACATTAGCCCAGCGTTTTGGCAAACTGCTAGCGTATCGCAGTGCTGCCAAAACGCTGCCAAAAGCGCTCCTGTGGGTTCCAGCCCGTAAGGAGTTATGATAGTTTTTCTATCTAACATGACTGAATATTCACTTAAATTGCATGAAGCCCGAGAAAGTTCCTTTCCTTTGTTGTATGAAGTGTGTATAGTCTCAGAGAAATAGGAAAGTTTGTGTAATGCACCTAACAGAGAATAAACCCCACACTGTGCTATATAATGTTTCTGCTCCTAAGATGACATAATGAGTGTTGATACGTTAACATAATAACAAAAGGAGATAGCTTTTGAAATTAAATATACTGAATTTAGGATGATAAAAGCAAATAAAAAAAAAAGAACAATCAGTGAATATAAATATATAAACTCTATACTTCAGCTTCATTAATGGAACTGACAGTTTCAGGGGGGAAATTGCAGGGAAGCCAAAACTGATATTTGGGTGTATTGTTATTTAGTATTTATATAGCGCCAACATCATCCACAGCGCTTTACAGAATATATGTAGTCTATTTGCTAATTGTCCCTCAGATTCAAAAGTTCTAAAATTTATCACTGGTGGTGACATCTTTCATTCTGCCAGGTGATCTGTACGGAATGTTCGTTACTGAGAGTTCTACACTACTGTGAGAGGGGTTTCACCACAATATCAGCCACATAGACTCCCTGACGATCTATTAAGAAAAGGTAAAGATTTCTTATGGGAAAAGGGGTATCAGCTACTGATTGGAATGAAGTTTAATCCTTGGTTAAAGTTCTTCTTTAAGTGTTTGTCCACATGAATGGCTTGGTAGTAACTAAGCTGCAGCACAAGTGTTGTCAGATAACAAGAAAAATACCATGTTCAATATTATTATAATTTAGTATTTACATAGCGCCAACATCTTCTGCAGTGCTGCACAGAGTATATATTGGCATGCCACTTAACTGTCCCTCAGAGGGGCTCACAATCTAACCCTTACCATAGTCCTATGTCTATATCTGTATCATGTAGTGTATGTATCATAGTCTAGGGCCAATTTTAGGGGGAAGCCAATTAACTTATCTGTATGTTTTTGGGATGTGGGAGGAAATCGGAGTGCTCAGAGGAAACCCACACAGACACGAGGATAACATACAAACTCCTTGCAGATGTTGACCTGGCTGAGATTTGATCCAGGGACCCAGCGTTGCAAGGCTAGAGTGGTATTCACTACACCACCGTGCTGCCCTTCTATATATTAAGATGTTATATTTAGTAATGAGGTAATTCTTCTTCATAATGAAAATTTGAGAACAAAACTGAACTGAGGGATTGTCAACTATCTGTAAAACCTACTACAAATGGGGCTGTGTACGGAACATGCACCTGTGCTGCTTAGTACTTAGCTGCAGCACACCAGTTCTGTCCGCTCTGTGGTGAATAAAGCTAACATTTACTGAACCCTTTGAGGGGAGAACAGCTGTATTATGCTGGAGCGGCTGACTTTATTTTCAACTACAAGTCAACAAAACCTGAATGCAAAATAACTTGGCAACGCTGAGAGAGTTGTGTATCCAAACAAGAATACAGCAGCAGGCTTAGTCACATCTATAAAGGCATTGAAAAGGACAGTCCAACCTCTCACATATTGGCAGAGGTTAGACCACAACAGCAGTTATACAGTAACTGTAACGTTTTTATTACAGAGGGAAGAGGAAGAAGTTTTACAATGCATTGGTGCTATGCAGGGGAGGCACTGGGGATGTAGCAAACTTCTGTCACATGTGTGAGTTTTCTGGTGTCTATGAAAGTTTCCTCTATTATAGAAATCTTTCTGTGGAGTTCTGGCAAATTATACTGGAACTCTCTGGCTATCTATACTGGGAGGGGAGGCTGCATCTGGCTACCTAATATTGGGAGCTCCTCTGGCTACCGATACTGGGAGTTTCGTCTGGTTTCTCATACTGGTTAGGCTATGTAGCCCCCCACCCCAATACAGCTAGGGAGGATAGGCTAATACTGGAGGATCCTCTGGCTACCTACACAGGGTATCACAACAGGCTACTTATATTGGTTACTACCTAATACTGTGGAGGAGGGAGGGAGGGCTGTTGCTACCCCATCACAACAGTATGCTCGAGTCTACTTGAAGGGGGGGGGGCAGGAGTGCAATCTTTACACCCTAAGCCTGGGAGTTATGCATCATAGAAACTGCCATGCCCTTAGCATTGTGTACAACAGACAGAATTTTGCACTTTAAAGCGGAACTGAAGATAATCTAAAAATAAAGAGTTTCACTTACCTGGGGCTTCTGCAAGCCCCTTGCAGCTGTCCTGTCCCACAGCGCTCCTCCATGTTCTCCGCCACCAGCTAGCTTCGTTACTTGACTTGTAAGTCGAGGGGCTGCCAAGCGTATCCTTTTTACGAGTTCCTGTCTACAATAGCGATATAGCGGACTGGAGCACAAAGAAAGATACGAGTGGCCAGAGCCGTGGGCACAGTGGCCCGACAGTGAAACCGAAATTAGCTGGCGGTGGGAGAATGGAGGATCATGGAGGACTAGCGCGGGACAGCACGACTGCAAGGGGCTTGCAGAAGCCCCAGGTAAGTGAAACTCTTTATTTTTAGATTATCTTCAGTTCCGTTTTAACTGAGCTGAGTCATTCGTTGTGTACCATCAGGCAGCTGCACCACACAGCAACCAGAGATTGCTTCAGTGCAAAGTGTATAGGCCTGTACACACTGCTGCGCTTATGCTGCACTTTTAAAATCGCATGCGTTTTTTAATCGCAAGGTCTTTTGAAAAGTCATGAAAATCGTGAGGACCTGTACACAATGGTGAGATGCGATTGTTCTATTTTCATAAAGGCTTTGCGCTTTAAAAATGGCATGCGATTTTTAAAACACAGCGCAAGCGCAGCAGTGTGTACAGGCCCTTAGGAAATCTAACTTCTGCAATCTTAGGGTACAAATGAACACTTTACATGCCATGTTTCAGGATTACGGGCTTAAATATTAAATTAATTAATTTAATATTTTCAAAGCTATATTTTACAAATGAATATAATAAATATATAATGATTCCCTTTCAGGGAGACAATCCAATTCTATATTGGTGACAAGGAAAATATGGGGACAGTGCTCGGTATCTGTTGGGTTCTGTGATTCTTGTAGTGTCACTTGATTGGCTGCCATTTTACAGCGCTTTTTAGAAAGTAGGCCAATGTAGTGCAATGGGCTGTAAAGCTAGCTACAGACTTGATAATTCAGAGTGAAACTCCACTATCACTAAGGAAAAGACAATTCCTTCAGTACAGCTAATTTGCATTGCAGTAATTACTGGCAAACATTGTGTCAGCTTGCTTATATAGAACATTATAAAACACAGCTTTTCCACAAGGTCCATAGCAGACCATGATTTGGGAGTGCCCAGGTTAGCTGCCAGCCAGTGAATTAGTGCAAATATGGAAAATGGATTATAAGTTCTTACTCTGTGCAGCTATTTAGCCCTGTAACATGATAAGAGGTTTATGGTCTGTCTTTACTCAGCAAGCAAGAACAGATTTCAGGCCTGCTAATGAGAATTTTCACCTTCAGTCAGTTTTGGAAAATCATAGAAGGCTGCAAAAGACTTGCTACATAACTTTGGTGAGAGTAGTAGGTGAGAGAGCAAAGGTATAATGTAGGTTATGTTTCAGAATGTCTGTGGACATATTTTGATATTTTGTTAATTCTTTTTCAATGATTATGTAGCTAAATTGGGAATAATGTATTTTGTATTGTATTGTATAGTGTTTTTAAGGTTTTGTCCAGAGTTCTTCTTTAAAGGAATACAAAGCTGGAGGGAGAGAAATCTAAGTTACCTACCTGGGTTTTTTTTCCAGCCCCCTGCAGTCTATCAAGTCCCTCACTGTAGTTTCAATCCTCTCCAGGGGTGTCACAGTCCACGCTGCAAGATCTGGCTGCTGCGCATGCACAGTTTAAGTTTCTATAAGCTGCGCAAGCACACAGCTCCCGAGCATGGGACCGAGGAGACACACAGACTGGCCCACGCATGTGCAGTAGCCTCTGACAATGGGAGACACGCAGATCTTATGGATGGGCCAGCAGCTCCGTGGAGGGGATCAGAACTACAGGGAGGGACCTAAAAGACTGCAAGGGGCTGGAAGAAGCCCCAGGTAAGTAAATCTGATCTCCCCCTTCCCCCACCACCAAAGCTTGGTATACCTTTAAAGCGTACCTGAAGTGAATTAAAAAGTTAGAAACTTACTTCAGTAGAGGGAAGCCTCTTGATAGGTCTGAGGCTTCCTTGATCTTATTCCGCCCTTCTAATCCTGTGCTGTGCTCCTCAGAAAATATTCTGAACATCGCTTGCAGTCACGCTACCCCTCCATGTACGAGCGTCTGTGCAGTAGCACTGAGCCACTTGTGCGCTGTTTTTTCTCTGTGCATGAGTGGATCCGTTCTACTGCCTAGGCACAAACCCTACGCCTGTGGAATGCAGCCACTCGTACACTGAGGGGAGCCTGGCTGAGAAGAAGAGGGTCCCAGACGGCAGCAGAGGGGTCAATGAGGACCAGTTAGAGGCTTCCCTTTACAGTGGTAAGTTGGTAAGTTTCTATCTTTTTTTTTTAGTTCAGATTTGCTTTAAAGCCAACTCCTACTTTTGTTGAGACAAAAAAACAATCCTTTCAGTTTAGCGCAATTTATGACAAGGACTCATACAAGCATATTTTTCCAGCTTCTTTAACTCGATTTTATCTGCAGTGACAAAGGCAGCCATTCCACATGTTTACTTATAATGAACTGCCCAATAGCTTTGTCAATTACTGAATACTCCAGATCCATAGGATGGAGGATCCCAAACCTGGTCTTGAGTCTCACCAATGGTGCATCTTTTGCAGGTGACCTCACATAAGCACAGGAGTAGCAATTATTGCCTAATTAATGCTGAATAACTTTACCCATGTGCTTGGCCACAAAACATGCACCAGCTGTGGAACTTAACCACTTGCATACCAGCAGTCTCTGGCCCCTTAAAGGGAACCTAAACTAAGATGGATATGGATGTTTCCTTTTTAAAAAATACCAGTTGCCTGGCAGTCCTGCTGAACTCTTTGGTGCAGTAGTGACTGAATCACAGACCTGAAACAAGCATGCAGCTAATTCAGTCTGACTTCAGTCAGAGCACCTGATCTGCAGGCTTGTCCAGGGGCTGTGGCTAAAAGTATTAGAGACACAGGATCAGCAGGAGAGTCAGGCAACTGGTACTATTTTAAAAGGAAAAATCCATATCCTTCTCAGTTTAGCTTCCCTTTAAGGACCAGAAACTGCTGATACCATAAAACGGGGCTTACTGACGTCTTGCCGCACTGACCTCTCCCATCGCTGAAGCCCACTTGTTCTGCCGTTGCTATGACAGCAGAGCTCTGTGAGCCAATTAAATCAACTCCTCACCTTGTGATCAATGTGAGCCAGTAGAAGTGGTTAAGAACAGGCGTAAACAAAGGTGTAGAAAGTGTTGCAATGCTTTCTGCTCAGTGCAGCTGAAGACTCATGTAGGGAAAAAAGAGTTACTGGGGAGTGAGCCGTGGGGAGTACTGATTTCCTGCCTGGAGAATGTATTTGTGTTTTTAAGCAATTATGGACATTCATGGTAACAGCAAATGTAAATCAAAGATTATTTAATAACACTGAAATATAAACTGATTTCTGTAGCACAGATAAGTGACAGGGGCACTTTTAAACACAAGAGGAATTTCATTTGATGATGAGTTTAGAGCACGGGTCAGGAACCTTTTTGGTTGAGAGAGCCATAAATGCCACATATTTTAAAATGTAGTTCCCTGAGAGCCATACAATATGTTTCAAACTGGGACAGTGTGCATGCACAGCAGAGGTCTCACGTCCCTGCTGCCATGGTGATGTGTACACAGTTGACCCTCCAGGCAGCGGAAGTGTCAGAAACATCTTCAGCTTCTCTTTGGGTTTCAGCAACATCAGCAATTTCCCTGAGAGCCAGACAGGAGAAATACTGACTAACACCTTGTACAATTAGCTAGCTGACTTGGGGGTTGATTCACTTTGTAGGACGAGATCCCCGCACTTTGGCCCCAATAGACTGCTTGTCAAGTAACAGGCAGCCTATTGGGCCAATCAAAGTGCGGGGATCTCATCCTACAAAGTCAGTGGACCTGACATGGTCCAGAGTGGGACAACTGGAGTAGCTGTTCATTTTGGGGGGAGTTCAAGTAAGTTAGTAGTGCACACTACAGTAGTAGCATGCCTACTTTGAACATTTTACTTGCGCTGTCACACTAAGCTGCACTGCTTGAGCAGTGTTAGCGAGTCAACCCCTAACTGTGAGCCAGATGTAGCCTTCAAAAGAGCCACATCTGGCTCCCGAGCCATAGGTTCCCTACCCCTGGTTTAGAGTAACGATGGGGTTAATGAACAGTTTTGTGTCAGGATATAAAATATTTTAGAGTTAGTGTAAGAAAATGATTGATCTAAGAGTTACTTTAAATATTAGGTTTAGCATTTTAGCTATTGGTGTTGCTCTTTAGAACTGAACATTTTGCGCTAAGATCAATACATCAAAAATATATGTTTTGTCCAAATATTTCATTCAGTCTTTTGCTGCCTGTAATGCTACTGCCAGCAGCCTGGATTGCTCTGTGAACAGGACTGCTCTGAAATCTATAAGAGTAACCTTGACAGAGGGAAAGGAACAGGCACTCTGGCTGCTGGAGGCAGAATCCATAGATGAGACTATAACGCACAACTATAGGGGTGACCTAAGACCAATACTATGAAATATGTGAGGAGGGCATGTTCATTGTACCAGAAGACAGGACACTGCTGAACGTGACACTAGTGACAGGCTGTCACATGAAACAGTTACCAGAGGGAAGAAAAGGCCTTGGGATGGAAATGAATGGATTCATGGCAGATAGCTGTATTTACACAGATACAGCCCCAAGTAAACACTAAACACAAGCATAGAAACTTTACACTTACCCCACTGCACACAAATACAGGAATGTAGGCTCATCATTCCAACTTAAACACACCTGTGCACAATGTGTTATGTCTCGTAAGTATCAGACATGTACAGAGATGATCAATGAGATTCCTGGGTTTGTTGCAAATGTGTGCCAAATAGCAAGCATGTACAGAGGTAAGAGTGACATACACGGTACACACTTTCATATTCCAAACAAAGTCATGCGTCACACTCAGCAGGGGGTCAAAGCAGTAATGGCAAGAGAAAATACAGCAGTATTGTGAATTCTTAGGAGAGAGGGACCTGTCTTGGTCAGAAATAATGACTTAAAACAAAAGTGAAGAAAGCTAATAAGCTGCATATGAGTGGGCAATGGTGAGCTGCCCAAATGATAATATCAGTCTGGGTAAGTAGACACCGATGTAGTTCCTGAGGTGGTGAGTCTTAAGGTTGTGATCTTGAGGGATGAGGAGGGATGAGGAGTGCAGAATGGACTGTGGAAGGGTGTACCAGTGGTGAAGAGAGGTTTGTGGGAAGTCCTGAATGCAGGCATGGGAGTCAGTAACAAGACTGGTTGAGAGAAAAAGTTTGCTTCAAGGGATTTTGTGAGTGACGGTATCATAGGGTTACCACAGTGATGTAGAAAGAGGCTACATTAAGGTGGCCATTAACAATACAGTTTTCTGGATGATCGTCTGATTAAATCATAATATTGATCGAAAACGATAATTCAAGCCCACTAATGGAAAAAAAAGCTGCTATGTAATTCGATGAGATTAATGAAATCAATCTAAAAAACAGATAGATTCCATCAATCTGATAGAATAGCATAGCAGCGTTCCTTCTGTCAGTGGATTCAAACGATTGATTCCAATCGATATTATGATCGAATTGGTCAATCAATTGCCTGCATAATTGTATCGTTAATGGCCACCTTTGGAGAGAGCTTTATAAGTTAGTATTAGAAAATTGTATTGGGTATTATGCGCTTGATTCACTAAACCGTGATAACTGATATCACAGTCGCGCTAGCTTTTTACGTGCGTTATAACGTATGTAACGATTTTCGCACGCAATCGCACATTTTCACGTGCAAAAAAAAAAAATCACACTTGCGTGTGAAAATCGTTACGTGCATTATAACGTGCGCAAAACGCTAGAGCGACCGTGATATCAGTTATCACAGTTTAGTGAATCAAGCCCTATGTGTGACAGTCAGCCAGAGGGCATCAGAGTTAAGGTTGGAGTGCAACTGTGCCAATCAGTTCTCTGGTAAGCTGCACAGCAGTCTAGTAAAGAAATAATGAAGGCACGCACTACGATTTGAATTGTGCTTTAACCCAGTTTTTCAGTTTATAGTGTAAAAGAGGCCTAAATCTTATATGTAATTGCCACAAAAAATGGTAAGTACCTCTGTGATATAGTTCTGCAAATGGGTGTGCCTGTGTGGTTAGGGCTGCCGCTGCTATTGTGGATTGCATTCTCCTGCTGTTCAGGCTGCAAGGGAGTAGGCACAGATTGAATCCCTGTGAGAAGTCCTGTGTACAGGAAGTGCCAGTGTCTAGACTGCTAACCAGGTATTCTAAAAGTGATTTTTATCAGCTAATCAGAGTTAATGAGGTTCTACATCATTGGCGTCAAACTCAAATACAAAGTGGGCCGAAGTTGAACCCTGGGACCAAGTCGCAGGCCAAGCTCAATGTCTAGTGGATACGTCCCTCCCTTATAAGGTTCCCTGATGTCTAATGGCCCCTTCCCTCACATATACAGTTCCCTGATCTCTAGTGGCCCTCTTCCCTCCCCTATACAGTTTCCTGGTGTCTAGTGATCCTCCCTCCCTACCGTATACAGTTCTCTGGTATCTATAGTCCCCCTTCTCCCCCCAATAAAGCACCCTGGAGTCTACAGCTTTCCCTCCCCTACATAGCGGTTTCATGGTGATCTAGGGCTTCACCTCCAATATAGCTTGCCTGCTGGTCTAGAATGGGTCAAACATAAGCGGGGAAAAAACTTGCAGGCCAAATTGAATGGCTCTGTGGACCAGAGTTTGACATGTAGGTTCTACACAGACATAAAGCAGGCTCTGTAACTGAGTGCTGCACAAATCTAGGAAAATATTTCCTCCATGGAAGAGGGTTTAGCCTCTAAATGATCTTGGGCATCAGATCTATGAACTAATGCGATATGCCTTCCTTCAGCAATACACAGACCTCTTGCCTTTTATGGAATAGTTGCTACCATGTACACTCCTGTCTCAGGTTGTTTATAATCATGTCCTCAGTGCTGACTATGTTTTTGGGAGCCAAGTGTCTGCCTGTGAAGGAGTCCTGATACTGGCTTACAAACATGCCAAATCCTTCTCTTATTCTGTCACCACAGGAAGACAATGAAAACTTGTTTAAATGAAAAAGAAGAAATGGCACTGCATACCTAGTTATAATATCATCATCTTCATGCGAGGTCTCTTTTCCCAGCTGACAGTCACTGTCACTTCCATAACCAGACTTCAAATCACGATCCGCAGATTCCATGAGCTCTAACCGCTGGGTAATGCTGCAAATTCTTGTGCCAGCACGGAGAGGCATAGTGTGTGAGAACTGCCAGGTTCCTCCACCACTTTCTGAACGACAGCCGCCAAGAGAGGGGGCTTCCCCGGCTTGAAGTCGTGGGCTAGCTTGCCCATAGCGCCAGGAAACAGGGGAAGAGCGATTGGAGAGGCTGGAGACGCTACGGGGGTTGGCATCATCGCTGTCATAGCAAGGCATATCTAAGGAGCTGAACAATACAGGAAAAAAAAAAGAATTAATATTAAAAATATACATGGTGTACAGAATTACCTGAAAACAATACAAATAGTGGGTTTGAATAATCAAAAGCAAGTAGCATTTTGGTAAATGTAGAGGGGTGCCAGGCACTAAGGTAACAATTTCAAGCTTTATCCGTCCATCTATAGATACATACAGGACAAAAGTGAGGGTACAAACAGTGGCCTGACAGCAGTTTCGCAGTAAAGTTCTCCTTTATCAGAGACGACATGAAGCAGAACTGACAGAAGTGGAACTTTATCATGAAACAGCTGTCAGGTCCCTGTTTGTTCTCTCACTGCTGTCCTGTAACTTTCTATGATGTGATTTTAATCTATAAATGGATGAACATGGCTTGGAATTGTTACCTCAGTGACCAGCACCCTTCTCCATTTATGGGATTCTGCCTCACTGTGAGCACACCCATGAAAACGGCACCCTGCCTAATTTGGGTCTTATTTACTAAGGATCCCCAGGGCTGGAGACCATTGGAGCGTACAAGTGATCATTAAAACCTCAAATGCATTTTTAAAAATCTGTCTGATATTAGATAGGGAAAGTCTTCAACTTGTGCATGGGCCATATTGGAGATACTAATGAACCAATCTTTTTTATCCAATCTTGTCATTTCTATGTAACGATATTATTAGGGACTGCCTAAATAATCCATTCAATATATTCACCCTTATACAATTTACCCTTAGACAACACAGATTTGGTAAAATTGGATGAAAAAGATCGGATAATTAGTGGCCACCTTGAGGAGAGCTGAAAGATTAGGGTGTTAGCCATAACACAATGCAACCTTCTGTGGTCATCTGAAACCCAATAGCAAAATGTTGTTCCTGTATCCAACTGAGGATTCCACAATTATTAATGTTCTCCAGCCCGGAAGAAGCTTAAAACTCCACCAACCAGTTTCTAGAGTTTTTATGTAGCCAGACTACTAAGAATTTTGTTAATCTTTGAGTGTTGCCTTTTAGTGCAAAAAAAATTACATAAATAAACTTTTTCTATTTCTGTTCTGTTTGTTTTCTGTTATTCATCTGTGTTCTTCAGGTCTTCATCTGTGTTCTTCAGGTCTTCATCTGTATATCATCTATTTTGTTAGAAGAATCCTGCTCCTCTATCCGTTACTGTTACTTCTGCCGCCCCTAAATAATCATTAGCACCAGGCAGTTGAGAATGCAGCCAGGCATAGCTCTTAACCACTTCCTCCACTGCTACAGTATATCTACGTCAGCTGTGGCACCCTCCAAGCAGGGCCGGCCCTAGACTTTTTGCCGCCTGAGGCAAATTAACTTAAAAAATTGACGCCCCCCCCCACGGGGGCCTCTGAACCGGAGGGTTGGACCCCTCCCTCGCCTGGGTCCCCCGATCTGCGCTTTCCTCCAGCTGTGATAGGAAGCTGCCGATGCCCAGCAGTAAGAGGCACGGACAGGGAGGACTCACCTTATCCGCGTTCCAGCGTGCGCTCCACTGACGTCACTTCCTGCATCGCCGCCCACTGTATTGTAAGTGGACGGCGATGCAGGAAGTGACGTCAGTGGAGTGCACGCTGGAACGCGGATAAGGTGAGTCCTCCTCGCCCGTGCCTCTTACGATTGAGCATCGGCTGCTTCCTATTACAGCTGGAGGGGAGCTCAGGTCGGGGGACCCAGGCGAGGGAGGGGGGGTCCGACCCCCCTCCCCACCGCTAGGCCCAATACCCCCGTCCTGCCGGCTACCCCTCTGGCTCGGCGGCCGCCCCCCCCCCGTACGGGCGGGTGCCGCCCCTAGAAGTTTGCCGCCTGAGGCAAATGTTTCACCCCGCCTCATGAGCGGGCCGGCCCTGCCTCCAAGCCACAATGACGTAGATATACTGACTTGTTTGCAGCCCTGTTGTGCACGATCGGGTGCGCTTCAGAGCACACCCCCCGGCACTGTCAGCTGCATTACTAATTGGGGAAAGGGAACATGTTCCCTTATAGCCAATTAGTCCACCCGCTCCCATAAACGATCGCTGCAGTAGTCAACTGCAGCGATCCTTCATCTGTCCCCCTCCGTGCATAAATAGTTAAAAAAAATCCTCCAGCAAGCAACCTCACTCACCTTACCTCGTTCCTGCGACTATCCTGAAGCCCGAGCCTCCGATCCCTGCTCTGCAGTCAGCCCCACTATGCCGAATATCCGGGTCCCGGCTTGATGACGTCATCAAGCCGGGACTGGATATTTGGCATAGTGGGGCTGACTGCAGAGCGGGGTTCGGAGGCTCGGGCTTCAGGATAGTCGCAGGAAAGAGGTAAGGTGAGTGAGGCTGCTTGCTGGAGGATTTTTTTTTAACTATTTATGCACAGAGGGGGCTCCCTGATGGGGGGGGGGGGGCATCTGGTTATCGGTCCTGGGGGAGGGTATTTAAAAGGGGGGGGGTTAAGATCACTGGGGGACATCTAGCTAACTGGGGGGGAGTGTCTAATAGTAAGGCACATCTGGTTACCCTGGGGGGGGGGGCATAATCTAATACTGGGGGCACATTTGGCTATGATGGGGGGCCGGTGCTAATCCTGGGGGCATATCTGGCTAAAATGGGGGAATGCTGATCCCAGGGGCACATCTGGCTATTATTAGGGGCACTATTCTTAGGGGCGCATCTGCCGATCTATGCTGGGGGTGGCAAATGTAGGGAACACATCTGACTATACTGGGGGGGCTTATATTGGGGACATATCTGACTATCCTGGGGGGGGGGCTGATACTGGGGACACATCTGGCTACCTATTCTGGGGGACATAATACTAGTGGCATGGTTTTCATGACAGTAGCACTTTTTTATTTTTAAGCTGGAACCGATAAAAACTGAGAAATCATGCATTTAATTATTTTCCTCTTTTTTCACATTAAAATGAATAGAAAACAACTATTTTCTTAGTACAAAATACCCCCCAACGAAAGCCTAGTTTGTCTTGAAAAAAACTGTATATAGATCATTTAAGTGTCATGAGCAGGGATAAAGTTATTGCTGATTAACTAGGGTCATGGCTAAAACATCAAAACGGCTCTGGTCCATAAGGGGGAAACGAGGTCTGGATGCGAAGTGGTTAAAGCGGAATATAACCCTGCATTTCAACTTTGCTCTAAAACATTATTTACAGTATATTATATGCAACCAGCATTTTTTTTTTACTAGACCAGCATTGGAACTGTTACACAGAGTTTTAAAGTTCCTGGAGATTTCTGCAGACGCATCCGAAGCTGAAATAGATACATTTTGTTTACATAAATGTATCTAAGTGTTGAATGTTACACACTTTGGCTGTCCTCCAGCTCAGTCAGAGAGAGTGAGTCGCATTCAACACTTAGATACATTTATGTAAACAAAATGTATCTATTTCAGCTTCGGATGCGTCTGCAGAAATCTCCAGGAACTTTAAAACTCTGTGTAACCCTTCCAATGCTGGTCTAGTAAAAAAAAAAAAAATGCTGGTTGCATATAATATGCTGTAAATAATGTTTTAGAGCAAAGTTGCAATGCAGGGTTATATTCCGCTTTAAGGAGCAGGAGACCACAGTACATTGTGGTATATGCCAATTGTGGCCACTTGTGTTATGCCAAGATGCGTGGCAATTGCAATGACCCCACCCAGGTAATGCAAATTCCAGTCCTTTGATTTAGTGTACAACATTCCCACAGAGTCTCATTTAGATCAGTTCTACTCCACTACTACTCTTATGTTTAATCAGTTTAGTGAGCTGCTGTACCAAAGCCAAGTGCTTACGGAAGTTACTCACAGGGCCACAACAGCCTTGGATCTGACCCCCAAAAAATGAATGGATGCTTACTTCTTGGACACTGACAAAGCTGCAGTACACAGATAAACTGTTTGGTGTCCTAGGGGAGAGCAGATAGAGTCTACCTCCAGTTACATTTATATCACTGCTTGACATATCCTGGTTACTAAGGTGCCACATAGACCCGTTTGAATCATGCAAGATTATTCCAACGTTCAGCATCTGCATACAATTTTTAGAACTTGTTTACTAATACATGAATGATTGCCCTTTTTCTGTTTGGGACAGTTCCAGCAAGCAACCAACAACAAGTAACAGAAACAGTGTGCAACAGTGACCTCTATTTGTGAGCTGCTTGCATTAACTGCTTTCTGTGACTTTACTATAGCTGCTGTGCTTCTATCGGCTAACTGTTTGCATCACATGTTTTATGTTAATATAACCTTTAACAGCACAGTTTGGAATGCATTACTGTTGCCTATTTCCTTTAGCTCTGGATGTGATAACCTCAAGGCTTTGGTTTTGATCTAATCTCTATCTTAATATTTACATCCATTTTGTCATACAATAGCATGTCCTCAAAGAATCTCACTTCCTGATACGCGTTCTACTATTTGAGATGTTCTGTCTGACATGTAAGCATTATTTTATTTATTTCCTTTCAACCAATATCATAAATAAAATAATAATAATGATAATGCCAGTTGTCTGGCGTCCTGCTGATCTTTCATGAATCAGTAGTGTCTGAATCACACACCTGGAGCTAGGTTCCCAATTAAGGCCTCTTTTAGACTGGCAGTGGACAGGCGGTGAATTTACCACCTGTCAGCTGCTCTCCAGAACTGGTTGTGCGCTTTTTAGCGCTCTGTAATGGCGCTGGACAGCCCCCACCCCCAGATAGTCACATCTGAGCTTGGATGTAGCTGTGCTCATATGCGATACGTCGCGTTCCTCTGTCTGCAGGGTAAAGGCAACACGTATCAGCTCTGGTGTTACTACCACTGCCATTCGGCTGCATTCAAATTGCATCTAAATGCGCTTGTGGGCGGCAGCTGGGAGGCTGAAGAGCCAAACAGGCGAGCAGTTCAGCCTTCCCTCTGCAAGAAGCCTCAGCCAGACTCCAATGGCCAGCGGACGTGGACAGTGTAGCGTGTTTAGCCTATCGTTTTCATCATAGCCTATATGGGAAACGCATCCGCTCTCCAGGAAATAATGCACAAGAGTGCTTCCACTTAAAGCAACGGATCCGTTGCAGACTCACAAGTGTAAAAGGATCCAATTTATGAAATAAGTTCTGTTGTCAGTTTTACATTACCGGGAACCAAACCTGAAAAAAACATGTGGCAAATCCAGTCGAACTTAAAAGACAACTGTAACATTTTTTAAAAAAAATTAGATACTCACCTAAAAGGAGGGAAGGCTTTAAAGTTGAAAGTGAACCAGAGATGTAAAATAAAAAAAGATTTTATACATACATGGGGTTTCCTCCAGCCCCATCCGCCTGGATCGCTCCCATGCCGCCATCCTCTGCTGCCCGCAGCTACGAGAACCGGGCCCTGTCACTGACGTCATCGGAGCCAGGCTACGCAGGAGAAGTGCGCCCTCTACGTATCTCTCCAGCGGCTGCTGGAGAGATACGCAAAGAGCGCACTTCTCCTACGCTAGACTGGCTCCGACTGACGAAAGTGACGGGACCCGGTACCGGTGATAGAGGCAATGGAGGATGGCGGCGTGCGAGCGATCCAGGTGGATGGGGCTGGAGGAAGCCCCAGGTATGTATAAAATCTTTTTTATTTCAGGTTCACTTTAAGTCCCTTCCTCTCCGAGTCCCCTTGTTTTACAGCCGGCCACCCTGCCAGTCTTCAACTTTAATGTCAAGAGGCCTTCAGGTCTCCTGGGGAGGCCATGGAAGTAGTCAGGTCTCTGAGTACTTCAAAGACAAGCTGCTCCGTACTGTGCGTGCATGATGGCGGCCTCGCGCGTCCGCAGTACAGAGCCTCTCATCTTCTGAATTACTCAGAGGTCCAAGTACTTCTGAAGAGACCTAGCGGGAGATTTGAACAGGGGCCCAGATGTGGAAAGAGGAGGATGTGGAGAGGAACGGGAAGGCTCTGAGGGATCCAGAGTATGCCCTCCTCTTAGGTTAGTATCTAACTATTTTTTGTTTTTAAAGGTTACAGCTGTCCTTTAAAGGGAACCTTAACTGAGAGGGATATGGAAGTTTCCTTTTAAACAATACCAGTTGCTTGGCAGTCCTGATCTCTTTGGCTGCAGTAGTGGCTAAATCACACACCTGAAACAAGCATGCAACTAATCCAGTCTGACATCAGTAAGAGCACCTGATCTGCATGCTCGTTGAGGGGCTGTGGGTAAAAGTATTAGAGGCACAGGATCAGCAGGAGAGTCAGGCAACTGGTATTTGTAATGATCCGCCCAGCTGGATGCACTGGCAGACAGCTGTTTGACCATTCCCCTAGTCTGTGGGCTGCAGGTCTCTGCAAGAGAGACCTGTTTTTCCATTACAAGTTTCTGGTCTGTTCTGCTGCTGGGGAATTTGCATACACTCGTTATGCAAATCCCTTACCTGCCTCCTTTGATGACTGGCAGTATAAAGAGCTATGTTTCCCAGAGTCCTTTGCTGGTCATAAGAGTTAGTTCCTGTGTAACACTCGCCTGGAGTGTCAGCCTTGCTCTTTGTTGAAGATTAGCCTAGAGTAATTCCTGGAACTGCACTAGGCAGTTTCCCTAGTGCAGTTAGGACTGCATATCTGTTTTGTTTGTCTGTTGCGATTGTCCTGTCCCAGCGGTGGTCGACAGGAAATCGTTCTGTGTGTCTGGGTGCTAACCGGAACAGCGGTTGTTACTGGTAGCTCCTTCTGATCGGTCTTCCTTGCCTCTTTCGCTAGTGCTGTGGATCCTATCTCTCGCTTGTTCATGTTTTCGTGTGTCTGTCTTGTCTGCTACGAACGCTTGCTGGAGGCTCGGTGAGGTAACCGTTAAGCAAGCGCTCGCGTCCTCTGTTTCGTGTTTGTCTGTCGGTGGTTAGTTAGGCGTGCTTGTCTCTGTTGTGCTTATCACGCGGGGACCGCGCATAAACGCGTGCACTGTTGCGAATGAGTGCGGTGTTCGCGTTTACCTAGCGTTTGTTATTTTCCTTATCTCTTTATTGTATGATTTGCTGTGCCTTTGCTACTCTCGTGCTCTGCCTTGCTGTAGCCTTGTGTCTCCTCTGGCAATCGCCTCTCTCGCGATTGCGTTCCTACTTCATATCTGCTGTTGTGTATGAACCGTCATGGGTTGGCGACTAGTTTGGTGCACACACATACAATCTGTCCCTGTGCTCATTCTCTTCTGCAATCGCTTCTCTTGCGATTGCGTTCTCACTTGGTTTCTTCTGTTGTGTGTCCACTGTCGCAGGTTGGCGGCTAGATTGGTGGACATACATACACTCCTCATCTGTGCTTATTCGGTCTTGTGTCGCTGTTAGCAATCGCCATCTCTGGCGATTGCCTTCTCACTTTGTCTTCCTGGTTGTGTGTTCATCGTCGCAGGGTGGCGACTAGTTTGGTGGACACACATACCCTCTGTCGCTTTGATCTCTCTCTTTCAGGGCTATCTTGCCCTGCGTTTCTTCCCTTCGTGCAATTCCTGTCTGGCGTGTGTGGTAGGGCAGAGGAGCCGTTCCTCTGCACTCCACAGCTCCATCTGTCGACAGGAATTTCCCTCTACAGGTGCATTGCACCTTTTGCTGGGTTCACGAAAATTACACGCTTGTGGAGGATTTCCGCAGTGTCAGTGCACGTCTTGTGCGCTGATCACAGAGAGAATTCCACAAACGTTACAGTATTATTTGAAAAGGAAAAATCCATATCCTTCTCAGTTTAGGTTCCCTTTAAGTCAAACATCTGATCTGCATGCTTGTGTGACTATGGCTAAAAGAATTAGAGTCAGAGGATCAGCAGGATAGCCAGGCAATATGCATTTTTAAAGGAAATAAATATGGCAGCCTCCATATCCCTCTAACTTCAGGTGTCCTGTAAGTGGAGCAAACTTGATCTAGTTGTGACTGTGAGTGATTACTTTCGTTTTTTGTAACCTCTTTGAGAGTCTTTACTATATCCCGATATTGTTGAGTTTCTTGTTGCCGATAGTATGTACAAGGAAAGTTGTCTGCTAGTCTTTATAACCAGAAATGGAGTGTCATGTGGCCTGATATGTACAATAACTTCATCAGTTGAATATACCCTCTTCTAAGTATACTGTACTGTGATTTGCATATGGCTATGTGTTGCAATTTCACTTGTGATGAGTGTAGGTTTTCTATACATGATCACACTGCATCTGCAGGATAGCTATATTATTATTATTTAGTATTTATATAGCGCCGAAATCTTACACAGTGCTCTTCAGAATATATCAGAGCTGGAATAAGGTACTCCAGCACCCAAGGCTGAAACACCAAAGTGCGCCCCTCTATCCCCCCCACCCCAGCTGTCACACACTGATTGCTATTAGACTTATGCTGGGAATACACTATGGGATTTTTCAGAAGATTTACAGCCATTCACTTTTATGAGAAATCAATCAATCAATCAATCAATCAGAAAAATGATCGAAAATCAGATCGGACATGTTGGAAATTATCTATCGAACCATCTATCTGCCAAAAGAATCTCATGGTGTATTCGCAGCATAAGAGGCGCCACAGGGCTCCCAACACCTTAATCTCTAGTTATCTGGCTTGCAGTCACTGCTATTTATACCCTTTTCTTATTTCTCTCTGCTTCAAACACAATAGAGGAATCTGAGTGAGTTGTGCGCCCCCCCTCCTACACTGTGCCCTGAGGCTGGAGACTCTCTCACCTCTGCCTCGGCCCTGGAGTATATTGTCTTGTCACTTAACTGTCCCTCAGAGGGGCTCACAATCTAATTCTTATCATAGTCATATATCTATATTATGTAGTGTATGTATCATAGTCCAGGGCCAATTTAAGGGGAAGCCAATTAACTTATCTGTATGTTTTCGGGGTGTAGAAGGAAACCAGAGTGCCCAGAGAAAACCCACGCAGACATTGGGATGACATACAAACTTCTTGCAGATGGAGTTGGCTATTCTGTTTCCCTTGCCACCCCCAAATCTTTTATCTTTATATTTTTTTTTTATTTAATGCTGTATTTGTACGGTTAAAAAAAAGGATAAAAAAGCTCTAGTCCTGATGCAATGCTAAACCTGAAGTGAGGAAACTCATCGCTTATGCTGTTGTGTGCATGGTGCACATTGGATGTATTTTTTTTAGCTCCCTTGAGGATTCGTTTCATGCATATCTGTCCTAAGACATCAGGATATGTGCTCCTAATCTTTAGATAGGTTTGACGCACTGAATGCTTACATGTGTGCCCTATGCATGTTACAAGGCCAGAGGTAGGACACATACTAAGACTGGGGGACCTCTGCATGGTGTGTGTGACTACACAAGGGAATGTATTCTATTGTAACAACAACCCCGGCTTTCAACCTAGCTGTAGTGATAGAACTGGTTTCTGGATCATTGATTTGGATGAAATAATTTGCATAAGCATTTGCATGCAAGTGTGCAAAGGGTTAATTGACTTTGCTCAGTGGAGAAGATGGCACATCACATATGGGCTCTTAAAGTGTACCCGAGATCAAAAGCAATAAAGATTTGTTACTTACCTGGGGCTTCCTCCAGCCCCATAAGCACTGTGATTCCCTCCCTGTCCTCCCTCGGTCTGCCATTCAGCAGCAATCAGCCCCGGTAACAGGCTGAGTCGGGTCCCATCTGGGTGTTCTGCGCATGTGCGGACCTCCCGCTCAAGCGCAGTAGACACAGACTGATTGCGGCTGAACGGCAGACTGCAGGAGCATGGGGAGGGACTCACACATGCTTATGGGACTGGAGAAAGCCCTGGGTAAGTATTGGATCTTTATTGCTTTTGATCTCTGGTTTACTTTAATTCTCTTGCCTCTTTTTCTCCCCTCCCTCTGTCTATCCCATCCTATCTCTCTCTTTTCTGCTTTATCCCTCATTCGCATCGCCTCTTTATCCCTTTTCTCTCGCATCACAATCCTCTAATTTTACTCTTACTCCTTCCTCATTCTCTCCCACTACATCTTTAGCATCCCATCTCTTTCTTTGTTCCACCTTATAACTAGGTATCTCATTATTTCCCCCTTCCACACTTCAGGTGTATTTTAAAGTGTACCCAAGATGAGCATCGGGTTAAAAACCACATACTTACCTAAGAACAGGGAAGCCTCTGGATCCTATAGAGGCCACATACTCCTCCATTGCCTTCAAAGCCCCCCAGATGAAATCTGACAAAGTTTTGTCAGATTGAAGAGTGCGGCCGCGCACCTTTTCTGGGATAAGCGCGGGCCTCCTGTGCCTGCACAAGTACAGCTTCGCTGCACAGACATATCTTCCAGAGGGTCCTGACAGGCAGTGGCGAGGATGACACGGGAAACCTCTACAGGATCCAGGGACTTCCCTCTTCTTCAGTAAGTATGTGTTTTATTACTCCAGGTTCACCTCCGCTTCTCTTTATGTATAAATGCACCAGCACTGACAGATACAGATATTGTCATCTTGACCTTCTGCCTGACATTGGTGCCGATTTCATAGCTATTATACTTTATAAATCATTCAACCAGAACAAGAATGAATATCTCTGGTGTCCTGACATTCCCGTAACTTTACATCTGCATACTTGTTCCTGTCTGATGACGGCATTCTAGCCAGGTAGACAACACTGCAGCCTGTATACTAGCTTTCTTAAAGGACCCAAAGCACCGCTAAATAAGGTAAGCACAGGGGTATGTCCATGCTGGATCCATATACCTCTGTGCATTTCTCTCCTCATTCTCCCCAGCCCCTGTAATCACTCCTTGAAAATTTTGATTTTTGTCTAAAGTCAAACATTCAGGAGGGCTGAGTCCATAAAGTGCAAATACCTGTGAGTTCTGCTTCTGTCTAGCTCTAAGCAGCATATCCGCCAGCATTGTTAATGCTAGGACAAGCTGGATCTGTTTTCAGGGGCATCAATAATCCCTGTGGTAGTTATTTCATTAGTGAATCAATAATACATTCAACAGGCAGGTATTGAGCTCCCAACACAGATACCGCTTAATGGCATTGCTTTCAGACTTAAAAATACTGTACATGCAACCTCAAAATACCATGTTTCTGGGATATTGAATACAATGGTTACCATTGTCTCAGGAACTGCAACAGCAGCAATGCATTGCTTTCCCTGTGACTGCAGCATACACACAGCTGAAGCATCTTGTTATTGCTCATTTGTTAACCACTGCACTGCATAAATAATAATAAAACACTGGTGAAGGCGTCCTTGATGTTATGATACCACTATAAGATGTATATTGAGAAGCATAATTTCTTGCCTTCTCAAAAGGACAAACCATTATTTAATGGAAAAAGTAATGTTTATTCATGCATGGTAGACAACGTGTTTCACAGGTCTTGGCCTGCTTCCTCTGGTCAATACAAATGCCTGTAGAACTTTTAGTCACGAATGTGAGCGCATGAAAATGTTCAAATTGGTTGTGATAACAGTGAAGCCTCATACACATATAGGAGGCAGGTTGCCTGGGGGGGATCGGGATTCAACCCCTCAGGCGATATTGCAGGGCTGAGGCTGCACAGATGCTTCACTAGCCTGAGGCTAATGACATGTTCTTTTGCTATGTGGGGGGGGGGAGGGGCTGATGGAGTGGTGCGGTAGAGTTGTGAGTCGTAGTCTGTAGAGAGAACAAATGCTTTCAGACGGCAATCAGCTGATTTTATCCACCAGGCTGACCTCTGGTAGAGGCATTGGGGACTGATGTACACACACTAGATTCTCAACAGAGGCGGTCGTTATTGGTCACATTTCATCGACTGTGTGGGTATGAGGTTTTATCCTATACTTGGCATTACAATAAAAATGATTATAGATATATATAGCCCACATGAATGTGATGATTATACTTTATTCTTCTAGCACCAGCCAGCTTTGATATCGCTTGCTGCTAGGGCAAAACATCTGAAGTTGGCAATACACAACTGAATCCTATCGTTCAAAAGAACAATTTATTCACAAAACTAAATGCAAATCCCTTTATCAAGGGCAAATAACATTTGAATAATTGTTTTCCTATAGAAAATTGGTTATAACAGCTTGAAAACTACAAATTATCTTTCTAACAATTGTTCTTTTCTTGACACAATTGTGATCAATCATAGTCTAGTGCAGGCATGGGCAAACTTGGCCCTCCAGCTGTTAAGGAACTACAAGTCCCATAATGCATTGCAGGAGTCTTACAGCCACAGTCATGACTCCTAAAGGCAAATGGATTGTGGGACTTGTAGTTCCTTAACAGCTGGAGGGCCAAGTTTGCCCATGCCTGGTCTAGTGGCTGGATAGTGTAAAGTGGCTGAATGGTGTGATGGTTAAGGGCCCAGGAGACCAGGGTTCAAATCTTGGCTCTGCCAGTTCAGTAAGCCAGCACCTATTCAGTAGGAGACCTTAGGCAAGTCTCCCTAACACTGCTACTGCCTATAGAGCGCGTCCTAGTGGCTGCAGCTCTGGCGCTTTGAGTCTGCCAGGAGAAAGGTGCAATATAAATGTTATTTGTCTATGTGTTGTCTCGTCTGACTTATGTTATGCCTGGCAACCAGTGGCAGCACTGACTGACAAGAAAAGAGCAGAACAAGTTCCACCATTTTCATACAAGCCTTAGAAACAAAATTTGGCTTCAGTCTTAAACATGATCACTTAGATCAAACAAGCATTTAAGTTTATTGGCATGCAGGAAGTAAGCATGCGTACTGCAGACAGTCCTAATACTACTGTCTATAGGCTGAAAGAAATGCAAAGGGTCAGATGCTCCTTGAGATATGTAAACTTAAGTTTTCTGAAGAAATATAAAAGTAATAAATACATGTGAGATCACTGACCAGTTCAGTGGGATATAACAGGTTGGCAGACATCTATGAGTAGTTTTTGACTCATAAGGATTCCTGTGGACAGAATCCGTCATACTAACTTGTGCCCTGGAGTCTCCTTTGTCAGCAATATTTATATTATAATGCAAATAAACACAGTACAGCAACTGCAACATCTGCTTATGGTTGTGAAAGAAAAAAAATCATTATAAACAAGGCAGATCTGAAAACTACTGATTCTTCCCTCAAGGTTCATCTTTCTGGCGCTGCACAATACCAATAACAGTGGAGATCATTAATACATAAACAGGTCGTGCACAGCATAGTTAATGTTAGTATGATAGCATGCAACAATACAAGTTCATGTTTATCTCATAGAATATGTACAGCAGAGATAGAAACTATGGGGGAATTCTCTGTTTTTGTGAGCTTACAATCTAGACAGCAGTTATGAGAAGACAAAGTGACAGATATCTGCTGCAGACGTGTCAGAAAGGGGGTTATGACAGACATAGGCTTGTCTGAATAAGTGCATTCAAGGGTCCACTTGTAGGTTTCAAGCTATGGAGCATGGTGGACCTGCAAGAGAGTTACAAACAAGGGGTGAAGCTTGTGAGAAGTCCTGGATGTGAGAGTGAGAAGAGTTGACCAAAGTAAAAGATAGGAAGATTTCATATACAGAGCAAAGGTTCTCTCTGGTATGGTGTCTTAGAGGAAGCAACTTGTGGTCAGCATAGTGGGTGGTGTTTGAACTGGGTTTGGGTAAATGGCCAGTGGAGGGATTGATAAACAGAAGTAAAATCAGAGGAATTGGAGGAGAGATGGAGGAGACAAGTGGCAGAGTTCAGTTGGAAATGGAGAGGTGCTACTCTGATTGTTGGAAGGCCACGGAAGTGAATGTTGCAGTAATTGAGATGGAATATGATGATGGTATACCCAATCATTTTAGCAACCACTTATGTGAGAAACAAGCAAGAAGCGAGATATATTTTAAGATGGAATCAATAGGAGGTAGTTAAAGATAACCTGTTATGGGGAAAGAGTCTCAACCTGGATACTTACCTCAGTAGTGGGAAGCATCTGGATGGTCCAAAGACTTCCTAGATCCTCTTGTAGCCCTCAGTTGCTGCTCAGAAGTCTCTTCTTCTTGTGTCTGCCCGTCTGTGTATGAGTGCATCGTGACTGGGCATGCTCAAGTAAGGATCGCACATGCTCTGCAGAATGAAGAGCTCATGCATGGAAAAAAAAATGCATGAGCAACTTCGTTCTACTAGGCATGCACGCACCTTACTTACACATGCCCAGTCGGGATGCACTCGTACACGACAGGAATGTGGCGAAGAAAAACCTATTCAACAAGCTGTTGTTGAACATTTTTAGAGTGACCCAATGCTAGAATGGTGGGCTGTAAGTGGATTCGTATCTGGACTACCCACAGGCTTCCCGCTATGGAGGTATGGTAAGTATCCTATTTTTTTTTAAAACCACTTAAAGGGAAGGTCCAAGCAAAATAAAAAAATTAGTTTCACTTACCTGGGGCTTCTACCAGCCCCAGGCAGCTATCCTGTGCCCTCGTAATCACTCACTGCTGCTCCAGTTCCCTGCTGGCAGCTTTCCGACCTCGGAGGTCGGCGGGCCGCATTACGTACGTTTTTACGCATTCCCACTAGTGCAGGAACATTAACACATACATTTTTACGCATTACTGGTTCAATGCGTAAACATTTACGCATTTAACCAGTAACGCGTAAAAATGTATGTGTTAATGTTCTTGCACTAGCGGGAATGCGTAAAAACGTACGCAATGCGGCCCGCCGACCTCCGAGGTCGGAAAGCTGCCAGCGGGGGACTGGAGCAGCTGTGAGTGACTACGAGGGCACAGGATGGCTGCATGGGGCTGGTAGAAGCCCCAGGTAAGTGAAACTCATTTTTTTATTTTGCTTGGACCTTCCCTTTAAGGTACCCTTTACTGAGCTGATGAGAGGCTTCAATTAAAGCTTAGTATTGTTTCTGTAAACTCTCATACTATTACACAAAGCAATGCTCTTCGTGCTGCAGTATACAAGGTAAGAAGAGGTAAGGTACAACTAGAAAAATCAATGATATTTCTTATACACAGTGTTCAAATCCAGGTCACCTACCTGTGTGTTACCTGAGAACCTCGAAGGCTGGACATGGTGTCCTCCAAATTCTGCCTTAAATCCAAAACATTCTGAACCGTTCGTTTTCTCTGTGTCTCAGGATCTGGCAAGACATAACGGCAGATGACAGAATTATTTTAAAAGGATTTTCTATCTTCTCAGCAGATGTTGTGTCAAGGATCATCCTAGTGATGACCACTTCATTAGCAACCACAACTCTAGCTTGCACTCATTAAAAACTGCTTTCTTGTCTACTGAAAGTAGTATTTATAGGGTTGCCAAGTGGGAGGTGTTACTTGCTTTACCTCAATGTATGATCACAGTTCCTCTCAAATGACATGCTGCATTCACTATGAATTTCCCACAGCAGCAGGTTTGAATTAGTGCCTCTTTCAGGGCCTCAGTGCTAGAATTAAAGACACCAGGGAGGAGAGTGTAGACTTTAAGGAAACATGGGTCGGGACCCTTAAACTATGATATGTGGGCAGAGCCTTATTAACAGTTCTAGAACGTAAAATACTGCTTGGCAGAAGAATTACACAGCTGATGCTTTCCCATGGCAGTCTTTTACATACAGTAGAGTGGAAATATAATGCTAGCACTAGCTGAGGTAACATTATTAAATGAGAGAATGGAAAGCTGCTTCACACTGCTAGCTGCAGCAGGATTCAGTCTGCTGTGGGCTGCAAGAGAACCGGTCACAAATACACATTTGTACTGTAATAATGTCCATTTTATGGCTTTTCACTCCGATGCAGCCTTGTCTCTTATTTTTTAACCACTTCTGTACCGATGTTGTTGGAATGTACTTCCTGCTCGTGGCTGTGCAGCTCTGACAGGACGTGGATTTCACACTCGCCCACTGCGTACTCCCCTACGTCACTCTCTACTTTCGAGACACTCTGGCACCACTGTGTCCCAGTTGCTCAGCCGTCATAGTGGCAGCAGAGGTCCGTGCGCTAATCAGGAGCCGATTTTCTTGGCTCCTGACCCTGTGACAGCTCGATTTCGGGGGTAAAAAGAAAAATAACTTGGTGAATCAATGAAAAGGATGCCACTGACGTTGTGGGACACCAGTGCCGAATCAAGATTTCTACTTTTCCCAATCATGAACAATGATTTTAGGCTACAAAAATCTAAGGACAAACTAAATGGTTCTTTGCAGAGACAAATGTTTGGTGCCACCTCTGCTGAGAATCTAGCGTATGGACAAAGCTTTCAGCGAACCTTACACAAATCAATTTGACTTTGTGTTTTTTGGCATATTCGATCACTCTGATTCAATTAGCTGGAAATCAATGCCACAAACACATCCAATTTCTGATCGATTTTGGCCTATTTTGGTCAGAAGTATTGATTGGACCAGATGAAGGATATTAATCAATTAGTTGTAGCAGTTCACATGAACAGACTACATCTTCCAGCATACACTGCAACATTGCTGCAGGTACCTCAGCCTGCACTTTTGCAGCACAGGGTCAGAGAAGATGGAGTCCCTCATATAGCCGGGGGGGAGGGAGCAGGCCCATAGGTAAGTAAATGCATGTTTCCTACTCCAAAAGGCCACAGCATTTATGAACGTTCCTTAGGGGGAGGTTTGTTTTATATAATTGTTATATGTGGAGTTCGGGTCCCTTTGTTTGAAGGAAATAAGTACAGAAAACTGGGAGGGTCCGCTGATATGTTAGGCGTGAGGTGAGAATATTTCCAGGCACCGCGAGGAAATGACTTTATATTTAAGTTACTGGCTCTCGCCAAAAATTCAGCTGCTAACAGATAACCTGTCCATTTTTTAACAAAAGTATAGAACACCAAGCTATCAAAGCTAGAAATATCATGAAGTTCAGAATACACACAAGGTATCCCATGGTCCCTCAGGTGCTGTTGAACAATGGTGCATAAAGAAAATGCAAGCTTACAAGGGTTTACTAAAGCATAACACAATATAGCTGTGCGAAAGTCACTCTGACCTTCTGTGGTCAGTATTAATATGCAGTTCACATGAAGCAATACTGCATTGAAAATACATCTGCAACACACAGTAAAGCCTATCTCCAGTCTAACTATACCAACGTACATCTTCCTCAGCAATGCGACCAAATATTCCCCTTTTCTGTTGAAGATTTTTTTTTTTTTATCTGGTCATATGACCAAAAGCAGCAGAGTCAAATGGGTATATTGGCTGTAAAAAGTACTGACATGCAAAGCATACAATATTGTGCATTGCAAAATGCATGTACGGTAAATATACTGTACTATGCATTAAAATGTGGTTTTGCATTAAAATAAGGGATTTTACTATTAAAGCAGGACACAACTTTGACTCTCTAAGAAGACTGCAGCTTGAAGCATGGAGAGCATGGGGGCCACAGGTCTAGCTTGCTTCCCTCATAATACAACAGTCCCAGCTTCAAGATAGTAGTGACTAGGATACCACCTGCAAGGAATTTGAATGGTGGGTGGGTTTTCTCCTTATGCTTATGCTCCTTCTCATTTGGTCTATTGCAAACCAATTGTGGCTTGATGCTTCTGACTGGGCTCTGGCATTAGTATGCTGGTGTTTCTATTGTGCAAGGACCCGAACAGACAGCAGCAGCGTAGGACCCGATTGGTTAGTATTAGTATTTTGCGAAACCTAAGCAATGAGCAGCCTAGTGATAATGGACACCGGACACCGCTAGCATTGATTCTGTCGGCCTCTTTCACCATCCAATTCCTCCAGCTGATCTGGAAAAGTCATGCAGGATCCAAAATTGCATTCCAGAACAGACCAAATGGATCCATTCCAAATGGACTGGCATGAACGGCTGGTATTGCTTTGCATAGGATTTGTTCAGATCCATTCTACTCAGAACATGTCAGCACTATACAGATGTACACTACTAATGATATGGACGTCTGTGCTGCAAGCTATAGCTGAACATGGGGCTTTTTGGCACATTTTATCAAAGTGGTTTAATTTGTTTTATCTAATTAATGGGCTTCTCTACAAATAAACACAAGCTTGGCCACTGGTTGCCCACACAGGTCTAGGAAAACATTTGTGCCTCCAGTTCTGCCTGGCTTTATATAGTAAAAACATGAAGTACCATGTTCATCCTTATTGTGTATTTTCCACAGCGCTTTATAGAGTATATAGTAATCTCACAAGCTGTCCCTCCTAGGAGCTCCCAATCTTCAGTAATCCCTACCAAAGTCTTATGTCCCTGTCGCAGAGTTGCAGGCCAGTTTTTGGGAGGGAACCAATTTATCTGTATGTTTTTGGAAGGAAGCTGAAGTGCCCTGGGAAAACCCACAAAAACATGAGAACAGACAAATTTCATGCAGATAGAGTCCTGGCACAGATGTGGTCCTAATCCTGCAAAGCGAGAGTGCTGTCCAATATGCCACCATGTCTCCCTGTTCTCCAAGGACAATGCTATTGACAATAAAACACTACAGCAATCCTAAACCGAGATCTTTCCCAACAGCTGACATCCTGCTGGTGACTGCACTTTATTAAGCCACTTCTAGGTCCCTATAAAGATAATAATTCATTAGGTAACAATAGGCTATTTACAATGCTTAGACACTCTATCAATAGTAAAAGTGCCTATAGACACAGAAACATGAGAATAACCTTCCTCTATCAACTGCCATGCTTTTCTCCCTGCTCTGTTGACACATTCATGCAATGTATGTGCTGTAAACATTTTACTGCCCTTCTGCACAGATAAGTGAACAGCTGGCTATTTGTAGTTCTTTTTTCCCCACATGCAACGGTGAGCTTTTCCGACAATAGATAGTGAAGCCCTGACACCCAACTAATGTTACCAATGTACAAACTGCTTTCACTGCTCACTTGTGGATGCTTAGCCTCAGGTTCTCAGCGCTTGTTCACATGGCCATGTTAAAAACATCCCTTTATGCAGAAATGCTACAGTAGTTAAAAGAAACCTGGAGTGATACATAGGATGCCATATTTATTTCAGCCATTGTATCAACCTGGTTCTCAAGCTGATCTTTTGGCTTCCGCAAAGGACTAAAGCCTGGTACAAACCTTCAATTTTGGTTGCCCAATCACTAACCAGTTTTACCACCTCCATATAGTTTGAGGGTTTACCTACAGAATTTGCTCATAGTATTCAATATCTCTTGACCCTCACACTAATTGGAGGTGGTAAAATTGGACAATCATTGGCCAATCAAAATTGAACCACTTCCATGTAGTATGATGGTTTACCTACACAATCTGTTCAGAGTATTCAATATCTGTTGGCCCTCATAATACATGGAGGTAATAAAATTGGTGAGTGATTGGCCAATCAAAATTGGATTGTTTATATATATCCTTAAGCTCTGTACTCACCTTCTATCTTGATTGGCTAATGAAGGTGGTAAAATTGCTCAGTGATTAGCCAATCAAAAATGAAGATGTGTACCAGGCTTTAGGTTTGGTTGAAGCTAGTTACACACTTTCAATTATGATTGGCCAATCACTGACCAGCCTCCATGTAGTATGAGGGTTTACCAACACAATTTTCTCATAGTATTCTGTTTCAATATTGCTTTATTGAAAATATATTAATATAACATTTTACATCTTCAAATTTGCTCATAGTATTCAATATCTGTTGCCACTCATACTACATGGAGGTGGTAAAATGGGTCAGTGATTGGCAAATCATAACTGAAAGTGTGTACCAGGCTTTACACTTTGTCTGCTGCCTTGCATTTTATTTTTCGTAGTGGGCAAACGGATTGAAGACGTCAATGGTTTTCTACAGGCTGATTCACTTAACCATTTTTGATGTGTCCATTTTTGTTCATTGCAGTCGGCTGTGAAAAAATAACTACCACTATGATTTTTCCATACCACAGACTCCATTGCCATTCATCTAATCAACAGCATGCATCCACTCTGCAGTGGCAGCAGATCCTGAGGTAGTACACTTTATCCGCTGGATTCACAGCCACTGGATTCACACCACCTGTTTTGCATGCTACTTCAGCATACATAATTCAGTAAGTGTGAAGTGCAGAAAATCAGCCACATGGCCAGGTAAAGGTGTACATACACTAATCGATTTTTCCCAGGCAGATTCAATCACTGTGATATAATCTGCTGGAGATCGATGCCCTAACATGGCATCTGTCCGAAGTCGATCAAAATTATCAAACACACGCAACAGAAGATCTCGCTCAAAAGGGAGCAAGGGCTTGATGGCATATTGATGGCCTTCCCTAGGGCCAAAACTAGGCCCCTGGACTTACAAACCTATTTGCGGTGGGTGAAGATCTGATCAGTCTTTTGTGCACGTTGGGTGGCCATCTGTTAATGTATGGCCACCATAAGCCCCATTTTTAAAAAGAGAATAAGGAAGACAATCCCCCCATTCCTCACTCTAAGGCAGGGAACACACTACATGCCTTTTTGCGTGTTTTTGCCGCGAACGGCAGAACGTGTACGATTGTAAAGCCTATTGAAGTCAATAGCCTAGCGCAGGAAACAAGTGCACTGCGTCCGTTTGTGCGCATTTGCGTTTTTCCCATGTTTTCAAAACGCAGTTTTCTGCTTTTTCCCGCACGTTGAATGGCAGTACATGTGATGCAAACGCATAAACGCACGCGGAAAAACAAAGCGAACGCAAAACCCGATGAAAACCTGGGAAACACAGGGGAGAACGGCTCTGCAAGTGTGTTCCCTGCCTGAAGGTTTACTGTAATCATAGAGGTAATGATATTCCACCGGCCAAATGCTGTTCATACACATCAGAGTCATATATGAATCTAGGTAGGTTATGCTAAGAGACGTGTGTTTAGATATGCACATCACTGCTGCAATCAAGGAACTGCCAAGCATAGGACATCTTTATTGTTTTACTCAGCTCAGGACATGAAAGGATTCTTTTCACAGCTGTTGTAATATTACAGTTTTGGGAAATTTCTGTTAGAGACTTTAAGGACATTTTACTCTTGTGTGGACTTGTTATCACACACTTATCCGCCCGCCCCAGCCTGATGATCAGTGATCTCAAGCACTCCTCATACTTTCACAGCAACAGTGATGACTGATATCATGCTGCCTGTGCACTTCAACTGATTTCTTGTGGCTGTTTCAAAACATAAACATCATAAGGATCATAAAACGGGATCTCCAGAAAGTTTTCAGAGCTATAGATATAGCCAGTAATCACATGGGACCCAAATGTAGAAGTAGAGGGGCAGTGTTACAGGTAAAGTATTTTAATGCACGGGCACCACGGGACACATATAACATTTAGGAGGGATGGCGGCTTCCGATATCGTATGCCTTTACTGCTGCGTACCTGATCGACCATGCTGGCCTGACATTTTCCAGCATATCGGATTGATTTATTTGACCACCTACAACCCGAAATCTGTTGAATCGTTGATCGGCATGCTTGTTGCAGCACCAATTTTTATCTGATTTGATCGAATTGGATGGTCAATCAGCCGCCAAATGGATAGATGTATGGCCATTTTTAGTCTCAACACTTAAAGAGAATCTGTACTGTGAAAATCTTACACAAATAAACGTACCAGCCTGTTTTTTTGTCTTCTTCTAGCCCCCTCTGTGACATTTTTGCTGCTCCTGCTGCTTTCTTGGTGATAAAATCACTGTTTTATTCATTGTTTCTGTAAACAATGAAGATGGCCGCCAAACAGGAAATACATCATCAGAGCAGGTGCCCATTTGCAGAGGCTCCTCTCAAACGTGACTTGACTGCTGGAATGTTTCTCCCACTTGTTGCCTCAGCTGCTTATCTGAGCTTTGAACTGATCTTTCTGCACTCATAGCTGTTCACAAGGTCACAGCTCTGTGAGGCAGACAGGCAGGCTGTGAGCAGAGACCTTGCCTGTGACTCATACACACAGCACACACACACACAGAGCCTGCAGGGGGCGTGCATAACTTCTCCATATCACAGCAGAAGCAGTGCATTCCTCCCTGGCTCGACAAGGCTTGACAAAGAAAAGAAGATTAGATATATTACAGAGACAGTGCAACTAGAAAAGGCTGCAGTAATCCAGAGCACATTAGAACAGGTATAGGAACTTATAGGATAGAAGAAATAAGGCTGAACATTTTGTTACAGACTCTCTTTAACAGTCTTAAAAACTTTTTTAAATTAATCTTTAATAGCAAATTAAAAGCAGGTGAAAGCAGTGTTTGAAGATGCTCGAGTTCTCCTTTAAAATTAAGCATGCGAACATCCCTATATACCCCTACTTATGTTTGTGTCCTCTCCAGAGTGCCTTTTGCTCAGGGGCATACATTTTAAGTGTGATAAACCACAACAGAGCTCTGAAACTTTCCTCCATCCAATACAATCCATGGCATTGCAGCGTAACTACAAAATGAAATGGTCCTTGCTGGTCTATAAGCCACACAAGCAAGGAGCACCTTACAGGTATGTGTACATAGGGTGGCTATATCACTTGCCTGCAAAATGTACCTCTTTACTTTGCTGCCATGGCATCATTTAAAGTACTAGTTTACTAAAATAAACGAGGGTATGTTGAGTATACTGGCTGCCTTTCAGCTACCAGTGCCAAGATATTTGTAGATGAGTTGTCTGTCATCATGTTTGTGAAAGTTCTGATTTATCCATATCCATATGCATAATGTGCTTCTGTCCACTTTTCAGCAACGCGCATCAATCTGTAACATCGATTTGCAGGTGAAAAGCGGACAGAAGCGCGCTAGTGTGTTCAGGCTCATATCCAGGTAATAAAATATCCAAAAGAAAATAAACCAATTGTAGCTGGACTAAAGCTGGCCATATATGGATACACTTATAATGATCAATTTAAAAATGGTTTCCCATGAATCTAATGTTATTACTTTGTTACTGATTTTCTTTAATTTAATAGTGTGATCAAAAATCAATTACAATCCAGCAATCATTCTCAACTAAATAGTTTGATTTTGAATAGTTGTAACCCCTTTTCAAATCAATAGATTCATTGATTGTACAGATCCCAACCCTAGCATGTGTGACCAGATTTATTTTGTTATTGTATCCTAAAAGGCATTGTACCATTGCTATAGGCAGCCTGAGAAACCAAGGCGTCCATTTAAAGTGCTACTTAAAGGGGTTCTTTCGCGAAAAAAATAGGGAGTTAAAAAACGTGACAGATGACAGGTTTTGGGCCAGTGCATCTTTTTAAGGGGGATTCTCAGGGCTTTCTTTGTTTTCAACAGCATTTCCTGAACAACAGTTGCAAAATCTAACTGACATAATAGTGTGCAAGTGATTAGGGAGGCCGGCTGGTATCTTGCTATTTTGTCAGTTAAACTGCTGTTCAGGAAATGCTGTTGAAAACAAAGAAAGTCCTGAGAATCCCCCTTAAAAACATGGACTGGCCCAAAACCTGTCATCTGTCACATTTTTTAACTGCCTACTTTTTTCGCGAAAGAACCCCTTTAAAGAGATTCAAGAAAAAGTCCAGTTTGAACTACCGGTATTTGATTTCTTCTACTTTTATTATTTTGTAAAGTAACACCCCAGGTTGTCTACAGATACTTTACCATTTAAGCCAGCAGATGGAGCTCCAGAAAAAAAAATCATGTTCCCAAAACAAAGACTGAAAGTAAACAAAAATAAAGCACTAAATATTATCTTTGTTTCTGTCAAAATAATGTATACTTTTCCTCTGGAGTTATAACAACGTTTTTAAGAAGTAAACATAAGCCACAATAAGAAGTGTATTAGAGGTGGGGAGAATCTGGAGTAAAATTAAAAAAATAAAATAACTGGAGTAATGTCCTTACTTGCCGTCTACAAGTGAGTGAATAATGAATGAACATCAATAAAAGCAAAAAAAAAAAGGAATATGGTGGGGGATGGGGGTAGATCTGCATATTAGATAAGAGGTGACAACAAAAAAAATTGGAAGTGAATTTAAATCAAACCTGCATCATAAGCATCTAATGCAGAAATGTGTGATGAGTGGTTGTGATGAATGAAAACCATGCAGCCCCATGGATATAGCTTTCTGGAATCTATGTAAAGTAAGGGGAGTACCTGAGCTGCCCTAGTAATCAAATAAACAAACCACCACATTGACAGACTAATAGGACTGGAAGTTGCAACGAGCAGGTCCAGTAGAAGTTTCACATTTCAATTTTTATATTACTTAAACAGTATATTTCTGATTGATTGATTATTTCAACATGCAGATTTCTCTGACGCTAACGTCTGTTTGTTTTTCCATCACATGCTCACTTTTTGTACAGGCTTGTGTCAAGTTTGCATGAAAAAGCTGCGTCTGGTGAGTGTACAGACCCTCAACTCTAAATTGCATTTTCTTGTTATTTTATTGACAATATGACGTGCAAGAACATAAACAGTACAAATTGCATAGGGAGATAACACTGAAATACTGATCAATAGAATAACAATAGGGATGCCAGGCAAAAAACTAAAGCCTTTTATAGATGGCCAAGGGATCCTGTGATCTTCAGCCAGAGACTCGCATGACAAGACATGCTGCGGCGGAGCTGGGAAAAAAGGGCGCATGCCGCTAGTGGACAAAAAGGGCGCCGCCATTCACTCCCATAATAAATAGCGTTTAATGGGCGCCGGGTAGGAAAAAAGGGCGCCGGAGCTAAATAAAGTTTATAAACGGCGCCAGGAGCTAAATAAAGTTTACAAACGGCGCCCGGAGCTGTTTAATGATTTATAACTGAACTTGTGGTGATTTACGTTTATAAAATGCACCCGTGCCGAATAACGTTTATGAAAATACTAAACATATTTATCTTATTTAAATAATTAAAACATTATTTAAAGTTTTATCCCTTACTGTTTGTAAAACATTATTATTCACAAAATAAAGCGATCAGTACGTAACGTAAATTGCAAAATATTTTTTTAATCCACAATTAGTAAAACATAATTATCCACATAATAAAGGGGGGTCTTAGGTTTAGGCACCAACAGGGGGGTCTTAGGTTTAGGCACCAACAGGGGGGTTTTAGGTTTAGGCATTAACAGGGGGGTCTTAGGTTTAGGCACCAACAGGGGGGTCTTAGGTTTAGGCATTAACAGGGGGGTTTTAGGTTTAGGCATTAACAGGGGGGTCTTAGGTTTAGGCACCAAGAGGGGGGTCTAGGGGTTAGGGGTAGGTACAGGGAGGGTTACTTAGGCACCAACAGGGGGGTCTTAGGTTTAGGCACCAACAGGGGGGTCTTAGGTTTAGGCACCAACAGGGGGGTCTTAGGTTTAGGCACCAACAGGGGGGTCTTAGGTTTAGGCACCAACAGGGGGGTCTTAGGTTTAGGCACCAACAGGGGGGTCTTAGGTTTAGGCACCAACAGGGGGGTCTTAGGTTTAGGCACCAACAGGGGGGTCTAGGGGTTAGGGGTAGGTACAGGGAGGGTTACTTAGGCACCAACAGGGGGGGTCTTAGGTTTAGGCACCAACAGGGGGGTCTTAGGTTTAGGCACCAACAGGGGAGTCTAGGGGTTAGGGATAGGTACAGGTAGGGTTCTGTGTAAGAGTAGGCTTAGGTATAGTTTTAGTAAAATTTTAGTAATAATTACTAATGTATTACAACACTTATTACGAACGTAGTTATATTTATATCATCTTTATAAACAATATTTTCAGATTTTATTATAAGAACAAACCATAAATGACTGTTATTCACAATAATATACAATTATAACAATTAAACATATATTATTGGTTTTTTTATAAACGTAATTATAAGTTTAACTTTTGAAACAGGGAAGATTAACGTTTTCACAATTTCCGATTTCATAAACATTATTTAATGATTTATAATTTTGTTAAACATTATTTGTAAACGAAATATAGCACACTATATTTATAAACCCTATTAATGATTAATTATTATTTAGAGTTTACACCCCGCGCCCTTTTTGTCCAGGCGCCCTTTTTGTACGTACGCTGCTGCGGCCATGTGTAGAATCAGTGAAACTCAATTCAGCATCATAAAGACAAGCAACCCCACCACTGAGGGGTTAGTCCATGAGCCAAACATCCCTTATACACCATCGGGTGTACACTGTGACAGATACATTCCCTCCCTGTTCAGAAATCACTGCTCTGCCTGTGCTATACAAGCCTCCAAACCTTAAGATTTACACATTTTGCATAGCCACTCCTAACTACAGGATTTTCATTCAAACCAAAGCTACCACCAATTTACAGCATAATTCAAGGAAGACAAAAGAAGAGGCTGTAAGGAGAAAATGATAGTCCACAATACTTTATTCACTTTCCCCCTTCACCACTATGAGGTCCTCGGGCACATGTCCACTGCACCTTTATGGCCTTTATGGCCACCCACTACAGATACCCAACCCAGATATAGCCCATTGCAGGGTAGGCCTCGTTTTCAGCAAGGCACAGTGCATCAGAAGTGCATAAACTGAACTGCGATGTTTCCATCCATGGTTGGATGGAATTTTGTATGCCAAATCAGTACAAACCCATTTGTCTGTACCGGGCGAGAATGCTGTGATTACTATAGATGATGCAAGGCCAAATTAGTTGCAAGCAGCCATAAGTGGCCACGAGGTCTAAGACAGAGTGGCTGAATCCATAACCCTTACTTTCCCATAGTACTGAAAGGGGGGGGGGGGGGGGTAATGATGACTATATTGGAACATACAATTGGGGACAGTCACTACAGGAGTGCTTCTGTCACAGAGGTGATGGCAAAGAGAACATCTGTGGGATAGAAAACATAAAGTACTGGGAACTAGTGGGTGGTGAGTACCCAGCGTTGTCCCTACAAGTACATCTCCCAGCCTTACCTACACTAATCATTTAGCATTAAACGTTTCCCCACAAGAATTTATAATCTCTTGATCTTTATGCATGTTACGTGTAGCCGCAGGCTTCAAGTAAACTGAGCTGGGGTTTTCATTATTATTATTTAGTATTTATATAGTGCCAACATCTTACGCATCGCTGTACAGAGTATATATTGTCTTGTCACTCAACTGTCCCTCAGAGGGGCTCACCATCTAATCCCTGCTATAGTCTTATGTCTATGTATGTATCATGTAGTGTATGTATGGTAGTCTAGGGCCAATTTTTAGGGGGAAGCCAAATAACTTATCCGTATGTTTTTGGGAGTGCCCGGAGGAAACCCACGCAGACACGGGGAGAACATACAAACGCCTTGCAGATGTTGACCTGGCTGGGATTTGAACCGGGGACCCAGCGTTGCAAGGTGAGAGTGCTAACCACTACGCCACCGTGCTGGTATCAGTATGACCAATCAGAGGGGATTGGCCACAGCTCAATTCAACTATACTTTATTATCATCCAATCTTTAGGAAAATGCAACAACAAGCCGATGCAACACCATCATATGCATTAAACATGGGAGGCTAAACTGGGGCTTTACATAAGAAATGTGAGGGATTTGTAATATCTGTCGTGCAGTCAGGGCTGCCAGCACACACCTTGTTCCTAATACTTTGTATGTGCATGCTATGCAGCTGAGAGCATTGTATATTTACAGGGGAAAGCGTACATCTCTTCTGCTTATTGTAACTGATCAGAGAACATTGCTCATTTTCTTGAAAGTGAAACCTCTCAGTTATGGCTAGCTGAGCAGGAGGTGTGGTCTCAGAGATGAACATTTCCATTTCTGTACAAGTCCCTAGCAGTCAGAAGACCAGACACTGTCAATTATCTTTTATAAACAGCTTTGATTTTTTCCCTTCTACAATGATAATGCATGGGGTTATGCTCAGTAACATTGCAGATGTTCATTTTAAGAACATGTTTCTTTAAAGTGGAACACTAGCAAAATAATGTAACTCGTGGAAAAAGATAGGACCTCTGTCAGGTTTTTGTAATTGTTTAAGAATCCTTTAGATGGGTTCCCCTAACTTTCTCCGTAGGACAGAGAGAAGCTGAGAGGTGCCTGTTAATGCAAAGGTGGCTCACCCCGCTCCCTGAGTACCTCCTTCCCTATGCAGAGTCCTAATGAGAGTGTAAATGAGAGGTTACTCACCCTGCTCTCGGCAATCCACTGATGAGACCTCCCTTCAATAGGGGGCACCACTAGCTACTTAATACTGAGGCTCCTCGAGCTACCTAATACTTGGGGGCACCTCTAGCTACTTAATATTGAGGGTACTTCTGGATACCTCATACTAAGGGGCACCTGTAGCTACCTATGACAGGCAAGGGAAGTAAGAGAGAAGTGAAGTCTAATGGCCCATACTCACGGGCTACAATTGTCGCCGCAACACGCGACGCGTGAGTATCAGGTCGCCCGTGAGTATGAGGCGCAACACAGGCGCGCACCCCGAACCGTCGCTCGTCGCTGCTGTCACCAGGCGATTGGCGCGTTCAATCGCCTGGCGACAGTTGCCGCCGCAACTGTCGCTAGTCCGCGTGGGTATGCGGACTAGTGACAGCAACCAGCAGGGAATACCCTGAGCTTCCGGCGGGGGGAGGAACATCAGCGACAGCTTCCTTCGCATCAGTTGCCAGGTCCCTCCGCCGTGTGTATGCGGAGGGACCTGGCGACGAGCTGTCACCGGCCTGTCGCGCACACGCTCCCGTGTGCTAGCAACAGGCCACAAATGTAGCCCGTGAGTATGGGCCATAAGGTGCCAAGACATCTGTGCCTTTAGGCTCCTGTGAGGTAAATCCGGGCCTGGATGGGGAGAAGGGTTGTACTGTCAAGTCACTTGTAGTTCGCCTTCATATAATGAGTAGGAGGAGGAGAAGGTAGAGGTTAAAATACAAGGTGTTAGATAGCTGATTTGGATTGTAGCACTGTGAGGGCATGAGGGAGGAGATGTATGACTGCATTGCATATGAAAGTGCATCCATGAAGTAACATCGCAATTGTCTGTATAGCCCGAAGTCCTCTCTAGGATGATACAAAACAGGAAACAGAAAGCCCACTGTAGTGTAGTATGTCAATACTCATAGGCTATTTAAAAGTGCAAAGAATGGGAAGATACTCACAAGTGTGGGTCCCCTCACAGGCAATTACTGTAAGAGGTGGTGGGGAGAACAAACTCAACCTCATTCGGGTTAAGAGGTTGCTGTCTGTAATGTACTGGAAATACGGGGTGACGCCCCACCACCAAGGGTGGACAACACATAAGGTATTGATAAAATAGAGGCATCAACAAGTACAAAATATACTAAAAGCAGTTTAAAAAGCGAGGTAGCAGTGGACTTACCTCCCAAGGAAGAACATAAACCGTCTCATTCAAAGACAAAAACAACTGTATTTGGGTACAACTCCACTGTGTGATGCATTTTGCAGGAGAGCAATCTCACTTTTTTAGGCAAAATATATGGAGGTGTCAAAAAAGTAGGCGCCTCTGTGATTGCCTTTTCCAATGAAGATTGTGATTGTGTGATGCAATTGCAATTTTCCCTATTTATACCTTGTGATTTTTCATGCACTGCATTGTGATTTTCGGGTGATCAGTAAGGTTTCTCGGTGCAATTGTGTTTGCAAATTTATAACAATTGGAAGCACAATAAATAAAATAGTGAAACCAGAAGAAAATTGCACAGTACTGTGTGTGCTATGTTGCTGTTTTTTTCCACTCTCATTAACTTTAACTTAAACACATACCAAGGAAAAATGCTGCATGTACTGTGTTTGCACTTTTGGAAAAATCTAATTGCATCAGTGAAAAAGGGGCCTCATGACAACAATGACAGTCACAGTGCCCTTGCTATCAGCAAAGTGCATGAAATCGGATGGAAGTGCAGCTAGTAGAGAAGGACCTTCATGCTTTTTACCAATTGTTGTTCAGCTGTATCACATTGATGCTCCTTGGAATGAGAAAAGTTTAAAAAACTCAAAGCCAACTTGACATAGGATAAGGCAGTTTTAGCTTTATCTCCCTGTTTCAGTTAGTAGTTAATTTTTCTATATTTTTAACTAGCTGGGTGGTCCTACATACCTCACCAGGCTCTGCATAATACACAACTTATATGCAATGAAATAGTTATTGGCACCTTTGGTTACTGACTGCTCACCCAGAGCAATGTGAGCCAGGGATAGAAGCTGCCGCCAGTGACACTATTATCCTGCAACTACCATGGATATGTTGTCAATAATAAAGGGTGCCAGTATCTACACAAGCACCTCACATTAGAGCCTCTACAGTGTGCACTGACTGGGAAGATTTATAGGACCACCCAGCCAGCTAACAGCAACGTATTAGAATGAACTATTTCATTTCATAGTTGAAGAAAGCTTGGGTCAAATTCATTTTGAGGCAATGTCATTTAAGCTATTCCAGGTCCAACAGAAAGTGGTGTCCAGTTAACAGTATTACGACCTCAATAAACGACAACCTTCACAGAAATAATGCCAGATTTGTCCCTTTGACCCCTAAGACCAATTAGCTTGGGCTACATGCCTCCATATATAGCAGACCCCTAGGCCCCCCCCCCCCCCCCACCGCACTATATAGCATTCCCACAAGTGCTGAGGCAGCCTTCATCACACACACAGCTGTGAAAATTACATATGTCATTTTAATATTTTAGATTTTGACATGTTACATTTGCAAGGCAGGAGACCCTCTCAATACTTATTTGGAGGCATGTGTAAATAAACCAGAACAGCCAAAAACCAATGTATTATCCAAAGCTACTGTTTGCTAAGCTTCCTCAGCATTGCTATACCAAGCATAATAAAATAAGAACTGCTTTAAAAGCTAATCATGTGCTAGGTGGCTGAAAAGTTTACGTTCTTGTATTGCTACAGTGTAAAGGTGCATTCACACCTTGGACGCATGTCACCATTCTGTGATTCAGAACCTGACCTTATCCCGGAGGGTGACATCACTTGGCCGGGCTGCACTCATGCATGTCAGCTGTGTAGCAACGCACTGTGTTGATATGCGGAGGGGCGGGGTCAGAGAGGGAAGGGGGGATGAGAGGTGCGTGTGTGACTCCACACAGTGAGTGGGGGATTGGGAACGCAAGGGCTAAGTAGGTTCACCGGGTGGATCGCCAGCAGCTGCCGTGCACACGCCTGATTATTTATGAGGTGGTCATTATCTGCCAACTTAAAGTGAATCTGTAGTTAAAATAAAAAAACAGACACTCACCTAAGGAGATTGAAGGCTCTGGGTCCTATAGAGCATTCTCGTTCTCCAGCAGGCTTCACCGCTCAAATCTCCCGCAGCGGCAGCCTTTGGAAGACAGGCGACTGTGTGCTGCGCATGCACGAGTGCGCCGGATAGGGCGCTCGCACATGCCCAGTACAGAGCAGCTCATCATCGGAAGCCTGAGTACTTCCAAAGACTCCCAAAGCACACCCAATGTGGAAGAGGGAGACTGCACAAGAATGTGGGGACCACGAGGAGAACGGGAAGGCTCTATAGGACCCAGAGCCTTCCCCCTCCTTAGGAGAGTATCTGTTTTTTATTTTTACTTCAGACTACCTTTAAGTTAGGCATGTGTCTAGTATCCATTGCAGTATGGAATGCAAAGTCCCATCCTGCATGACACTTTTACAGACTGGTCAGAAATCAGACATGCTATAGATAGTAATGTTATCTATGACATATCCGTTACAATGAACCACAACTGACATGGTAAAATGATGGGCGGCCACAGCATAGTGTACATCAGAACTGCTGTGACAGTCCACCTACTA